>NC_056727.1:985074011-985181511 GCF_019279795.1 Protopterus annectens
CCAGTCAGCATAATGTTCTTTTTGGCACTGCCTTATTGACTTTCAGATCACTAATCGTCCTTTTAAAATCCTTAAAAATTATTTTTTCCTCCCTTCCTTAACGACTATTGTCTCATCTTTTTCTAATGAGCCTTCAAAAAAACATGGATTTGTCTATTATGCATCCTTTCATATCACTGTCTTCAGACAATGTCTATGCCCTTGAAACCTGAACTATCCACTGCTGATTCTGCACCGTCTTTAACTTTAGATACCCCCAGAACTTTTAGAACACTCTTTTCATTATTTATAGGACAACATGTGAGATCGAGGAAGCCTAGATCTTAAAGTAAGTCCATCATCTCTGTATGTTTAAGATATAGACTGTTCTAACTTAAATGATCATCCAAGCATTATGTTTAAAGAATCAAATATATTGCTCTTTGCAACCTCACCTTAAAAAGCTGTTAGAAGACACACTTCAAAGGAAATTATCAAACCAAAGTCCTCTCCATCCCTGAGAGCTTTGGGGGAAGGTCTGAATTCCTGAGCCATCTGAATTAATAACAGTCTTGTCCAATAGCCATGTTAAACCCAGAGCTGTTGGACATGCTACACCTTAAGAAATCCCAATCCTTCCAAGCTACACTCTCTAGGGACCGAAACCTTGTCACCACAATAAACTGGACATGCTGGAGGGATAGATTCCTGTCCCAGAGACTTCCTATACTGTGGAACAAGCTACCCATCTATGTCAAGCAAAGTTCCGCATTAGCACTCTTCAAGAAAAATCTTGACGAGTGGATGGCAAATAGGAAATACACCCTGGGGATCACCTCTGTGGCTCTGCTCGACAGGGGCACATGAAATTAACTTTCTTGGGTGGCGTAAGCCAGGGAAACTTGTTGGCTAGGCTTACTTAGGCCTTTGGGCCAATAGCCTAGTTCCTACCTATGAACTAATACTTCCAGATGATTTTATAATGGAATTCAACTTCATTACAAATACATTTTCTAGCTTGTCCTATATAACATCAGTCATTGGAAGATCATTTTTTTTAGTACTTTTCATTTAGGAAAGTGATTTTTAAAGCATTTTTTTTTCTTTTAATCTTAGAGTAACTACCAAAATATGGTAATCTAGGTTTTCTCAACCTCCATAACAATTTTCTACAATTATGCAAAAATTTTAATTGTACTCATTTAACTCACCTAACTTATTCTCTCATTTTTTTCCTCTGTCAAAGCTCATTCATGCTATCTGGAAAGGTGACATTGTTTTTTCTTCATCCATAAATCTTTTCTTTGACTGTCTGTGGGATTTGTGTTTTTTTTTTATAGGGTTTTAAGTTATCTTGCTTAAAGGTCATTTCAAGTTCGGATTATTATATTCTTTCTATATGCAACTCCAATATCTCTGGAGTGTCTCAGGGCTCCATTCTTGGCACATTTCTTAATTTCAATATTTAATAACCATGTAACTACAGATGTGCCAAACATGAACCCCATAGTTTATGCTGAACACTTGATTATTTACAGGCCTTCAGCTTCTCACCATCTTCTCAAAAAGTTGCTGCAAGCTGAGCTGATCAACATTTTAAACTGGATTAAATGAAGAGTTCTAATCTAGAATTAGAATTAGAATCATACTAAAGTTATGTTATTTGAGAATTCTACAAGACTCACACAGGTTCTCTTTGACTAGAATTTAATACATTTTTTTCCTGGGGTGTGAAATGAAACTCACTGCATTCATGAACCTCTGAATCTGATCAGCTCCTCCTCTTAGCATGGGCTCCTTCCTTAATCAAATTAAAGATAAAATTAACACATTGCTCGACTGATGTTTAGTTCTTTCTTTGATCTCAAGCAGTTTTGAGTTACTGTGTATTCACAGCTGAATGACAGAGCTTGGTGTACATGCAGTAACAATCCTTCCATTACCCAATGTCTGATCTGGTTTCCTTGTATTCTCTTAGTATTTCAGAGAAACTTGCTCTAAAAGCTTCTTATCTTGATACATTCCTATTTTTTTTTGCATCGCCATTTGTATATAATGAAATTGTACAAAGGGTGGTACAGTGGTTACTATTACAGCCTCAGAGTGTTTACTTCTGTAGTTTGGTTCCTGGCTGGTCAGACTGCTGTGCAGCGTTTGCATGTCTTTCCGGTGTCTATGCTGGGTTTTGCTGGTGCTCCAGTTTCTTCCCACATCCAAAGGCATGAGTATATTTAAGTTTATGGTCTTGGAACTATGTGAAATTGGGATCAGCGGGGGTGATGTTAAGACTCAAAACAGAATGTCTGGAAATAAAATGGATGACTATTTTGCAAGCTGATAAAGGTAAAGGGTTAAATTACTTTATACCAATTAAACCCTTATTGAAGTCACGTGACCTTAAGCATTGATGTCTTTAAAGACTGTTGAGATGTTAATTTACTAGATCTGATGAAGTACCTAGTCTTTGTATGAAAGCACTTATTTGTTTTTTATCCAGTTTTATTGTGCTCCAGTTTATTAAATTGATTTTTGCTTTACTGCCTACCAGTTTATTTATTCCTTATATTTAGTTTTTGTACTGGTTGTCTCCACTCCTCTTCTTTCTACATATATTTTTATTTATATGTGGAGCATGTCAGAAGGCATTACGTTTGGAATGGAATCTACACCTATGGCTAACTAGGCAGCCTTGTTTATAGGTCGGTTAGAGTGTATTCATTACATCAATTCTAATCCTTTATTTGCGTTTGACCTGGATTTTTTTGGCTGATTCTACCACCAATGAAGAGATTACTAACAGTCATGACTCTTTTATACAAATTTTTCATACTGTGGAAAATAATTTGTATCGTTATAAAAGGTTGCAGTGGCAAAGACTGCAGCTTGAGGCATGTCTTAAACATAAAGTAATTCCTAGAGGTCTTCGTATATGTAGGATGCCGACCTATGGAAATTCATTACCTGATCTGCTGAAGGAATGGCTGAACTACAACTTAGAAGTGAGTGCAGGCTACATTTAATATACTTTTGAAATAATTTTTACTAGTGGAAGAAAAGCTGCGAAATGACATTACTGAGCAACTCACTAGTTTAAACATCTCTAGTGAGTTTGCACCATTTAAACACAAGATATATGATTTGTTGGCTGACATAGTGCTATATGACAACCGGCTACTAGAAGCAAAGAAGAAAAAGTTAGGTAGAGACTTGAAAGACTTTAAAACTGGTCATATTTTTACATGGACTGAAGAGAAACACCCTTTTATGAATTTGCCTCGTATAACTGGCTCTAATGGCATCAATGGCACTGTCTCCAGCTATAGGGATCGCAATGTGACTGTAGAGGGAGGAGCTATGAACAAAACTCATTCTGAGCAAGTGTTAGCTCCCTCTGTTGCAGCAGCAGGAAATATGGAAGATCCAACATGTACATCTAGCATTTCAGCATGTTCACAGCTACAGAACGGAGAATCTTGTAAACCAGATGCCTTGATGAGCAGGAAACCTTTTTTGCAGCTGCAAGCCCCAGAACTTTTGAAAACAAAACAGAGAGAGAGCTTGATGAGTCGGGAAGGGAGAGGTCAAAAGAAATGACAATTTTCAGCATCTCAAAGAGATCATTGACTGAAGAACAGACAAATGTACTTAATTATGGACTTAATTTTATACCCTCTGGACACTCTACACTAGTTAGTGTTATAAATGACCTTAAGGTTTTTTATTCATAATGTTTCCCTGAAGCTTGAGTTTGGGCCGAGCCAATATGCATCTTCTTCTGTAGTTAGGAAACCTAGTGTGTACACACCCATGATACCCTCTGTAGTTGATACCTTCTACAAACTGTGAGAAGAGGATATATATACATATTTCAATACTAGGCATGGTAAAACTTATAAGAACCTTAGTTTTAATTAATTTTCAGCATTAATGGAGCTAGTAAAATGTGATGATCCGTGTTTTTGCCCTGCAGATAAAGGGGGTGGGATTATCATTATGGATCCCATACATTATTTGAATAACATGGATGTATTATTATGTGATGTAGACACTTATGGTGTCTTTACTAGACCTGATGTTAATAAGCTGATTGCTAGAGTACATGGATTAATAGAGAACGTATTAATGGAGGGGGCTATTGGAAGATCCTTATATGAGTATTTTTTAGTGGAACACCCTGTCATACCTGAGATGTAAATATTACCAAAGATACATAAGAGCTCAAGAGATCCTCCCATGAGACCTATAGTATCTGGTAAAGAATGGGCCACAGAGCCCATGTCTATATTTGTAGAGAAACAGATATGTCCCTGTCTGAGCACAGCTGATAATATTTTGAACGACCTGCTGTGCCAGTACTTATGCTAATGTTGTGATGGCTGAGTGGGAGTTAGACTATATATTCTCAGACCATAATATTTTTTCTAGATTTATATTATTCTGTGGTCGTTATGTTGATGATATATTCTTTGTATGTGGCAATACGGCTGAAACCCTGCATGAGTTTGTGGAATATCTTAACGGTACTACTGACTTCCTACATTTTACAACTGAGTGTTCTTCTGAAGTTATCCCTTTTTTAGATGTCACTGTGAGTAAGACCAATGGCAATTTGGATACTAGTCTATATAAGAAGCCCTGTACAGCGAACAGTATAATGCATGCCTGTAGCATGCATCCTGAGCATGCTAAGAAAAATGTCCTTAAAGGACAATATTTTAGGACAGCACTTCTACATAGAAGGGACAGTGACATGTATGAATCCTTTAATATTCTTAGTAATAATCTTTTAAATAGGGGATACACTGACATGGATGTCAATATGGCACAGAATGACACTATTGCTTTAAGGAATACTCGCACTAGACCATTCTTTAATACTGAGTTTTATGGTGCTGGAAATGATGGTAGATGTACTAATCCATCTATTTGTATGAACCTGACTTGCTCCAATGATAATAAGGCTATATGTGGTATAGTCCGTAAACACTGGAGAGTGCTTATGTGTGATAAGAGATGCAAAGACCTGTTAGGCAATACTTCTTCCTTTTGCTACAGGAATCATCCATCTCTTAGGAGGATGTTGTGTTATAAATCTAACACGTTAAACAATATTGTTAAGAATACATGCAAAATTGGTACCTATCCCTGTCACCACTGCAATATATGTAGGTATATAAGCACTGATGACAGTTTAATTCATGCTGACACTCAACATATGTTTAATATTAGTTTACATGCTTCCTGTAGTACCTGCAACATAGTATATTATGCTTCTTGTGAAGTGTGTAATGCTTTCTATGTTGGTAAGACCAACAGGTGCCTTCGAGATTGTATTAGGCAGCATCGGTACAGTATCAACAAAGGGGATGAAAGAAATGCTTTATCTAAACATGTAGAATCTGTAGGTAGGATCCACTGGTTTAAGTGTATGGTCTTAGAAATATGTGAAACTGGGATCAGAGGGGGTGATGTTAAGACTCGAACAGTGTCTGGAAATAAAATGTGTGTGTGTGTGTGTGTGTGTGTGTGTGTGTGTGTGTGTGTGTGTGTGTGTGTGTGTGTGTGTGTGTGTGTGTCTGTATGTGAGTGTGTATCTGTGAGTCTGGTTTATCTGTGTGACCTGCAAGGGACTGGCTCCCCATTCAGGATTATTTTCTCTGTCTTGTGCCCAATAACTGCAAAGATAGGTTCCAGCTCCTCTGTGACTTTGAACAGGGTTTAGCAGGTAGAAATAATCAATTTTATTAATATCACATGCCTTATTGTCTCTTCACATCTATTAAAAAGCAAGTTTTCTGTGCTAATTAAGTAATATAAAATTTCTGAATTCTTTGGCGTGGGAAGTATGACTTTAAGAATAATTTCATTAAACTGGTCAGCTAACTTTAAATATAAATAAAAATACATAAATAAATACAATTGGATTGGGTTGTTGAAGTAACACACTGCAATACATTATTCTTCTCTTTCAAGGCCTCAACAGCTAGTGTTACAAGTGGCGAGACTGACATTAGTCCCGTGTTCATCACTTATAAAGCAGTTCAAATGTTTTAACAGCTGTGTGCCCATGAATTACCTTCAAAACATTATACAGCAACCAGCAGGGAAATAAAGGTTTTATTAAGCAATGTACCACCCATTAATCACTGCAAAGTGGCTACTGTTTTTCCAATCTTCCTCTGAATAAAAACAATGTTATTATAGCTGTGATTTGGTTATTGAAGGAACTATAGCAACTATTTCTTTCCTTGTCCAAATTGGGGTAAGGGTATTATTCAGACCTGATTAGGCTAATACATTCAATGTTTCTAGTGGAGTTAGCAGAGCTGAATGGGTGCAGCAATGTTTGTTGTTTTGTTCATCACAGCAGTGGTACGTTCCATGTGCTTATTGCCTTGATGAGCCACTGGATGCCAAGTATGCTTTCAGGCTGAGGACACACATTATGAGGGCATCTAAGTTTGCAGAAGTGGTTGCAGTTCAGAGTGTAGGTTGAAGGAAAGTTCAGTAATGAATGCTGATCTCTTTTTCAGCCATGTTATGCTAAAAGTCCTCTGTGTCTGAGGTTTGGGCACGTACCAATATTCTAACATTTTCTGACCTGTAGCAACAGTTGTTCTCCCGCCAGCTTTCTGTCATCTAAACAAATATTACCAAAATTAATGTTCTTTCTATGGACAAGATGGGAGCATGACCTACCTGGACTTCAACAGACATATTAGAATAGATTAGTGGTTTAAGATAAGCGCTGAAAACAATCTGCATTTTGCTCTATGAAGAATGTGTCAGGTCCGATCTTTGTTATAGCAACCTAATGGACAGGTTTATTTCAGCAGCCTCCAGCTTTAGTTTTCTGGTAGCAGTACAGATAAAGTACAGTTTCTTTAGAATACAATTGCCTCATTACTTGGAAGAACAATGTTTTACCATGCTAGTAACAGCTTTATTTGCTTTACATTTAGTGCCCGTCTTTTGCACATCATTCTTTAATCAGCTTTGTGCTATGTGATCCGGGTCCCAAAATCCATCTAAACTGCATTACTCCAGTCTAGATACCGTGCTACCAAATGCAGCCAAATGTCCATTTGCTCTACAAATACCTCAAAAACAGACAAATTATATAAGGCTTATGGTTTTCTTTCCTCCCATTGAAGGACGCTGCACTCCAGGTGGGAAGTAAAACCTCATAGATCTCACCAATTGGTTCAGTAATCCTACAAAAAATGTATCTCAATAGCTGATGAATACTATTGGTAATCTGCACCATTTTTTTACTGCCAAGCAGAAAAATAAACATGTAACACATTTTATTTTAAGTAGTTTGGTTTGCATATGCATTTAACTGGCTTTACAAAACAACTTCATTTTTTTCTGAAACAAATCCAGGTTGAATATTTAAAAAATGGCAACAAATTGCTTTTCCTCTGCCAGGCTTAGACTGCTATGAATTCAAGTCACTTCATTTACTGAGAGCATATCTGTCTGTATATGCAAGACCATGCTTCTGCATTGTATACCTTAATTCCAGCCCCACACTCTTCAAGTCAGTAAAGGGGGACAGAACCGAAATGGAGTGCCAAGAATGATGTGCTGGTCTTTCTTCTTCTTCTTTCAGCTGCTCCCGTTAGGGGTTGCCACAGCGGATCATCTGTTTCCATTTTTTCCTGTCCTCTGCATCTTGCTCTGTCACACCAACCACCTGCATGTCCTCTCTCGCCACATCCATAAACCTTATCTTAGGCCTTCCTCTTTTCCTGTTACCTGGCAGCTTCATCTTTAGCATCTTTTTTCCCAATATACTCTGCATCCCTCCTCAGCACATGTCCAAACCAATGTAATCTTGCTTCTCTGGCTTTGTCTCCAAACCTTCTAACCTGGGCTGACCCTCTAATATACTTATTCCTAATCCTGTCCACCCTCATCACACCCAGTGCATATCTTAATATCTTTAACTCTGCCACATCCAGCACTGACTCCTGCCTTTTTGGCAATGCCATTGTCTCTAACCCATATAACATAGCTGGTCTCACTACCCTCTTGTAGACCTTCCCTTTCACTCTTACTGGTACTCGTCTGTCACAAACCACTCCTGACACTTTTCTCCACCCACTCCATCCTGCCTGTACTCTCTTCTTTACATCTCTTTCACACTCACCATTACTCTGAACTGTTGATCCCAAGTATTTAAACTCATCCACCTTTGCCAACTCTACTCCCTACATCCTCACAATTCCTCTATCCTCCCTCTCATTCACATACATATATTCTGTCTTAGACCTGCTGACCTTCATTCCTCTTCTCTCTAGAGCATATCTCCACCTCTCCAGGGTCTCCTCCACCTGTTCCCTACTCTCACTACAGATCACAATGTCATCTGCAAACATCATAGTCCACAGGGACTCCTGCCTGATCTCGTCTGTCAACCTATTCCATCACAATTGCAAATAAGAAAGGGCTCAGAGCTGATCCTTGATGTAATCTCACCTTCACCTTAAGCGCATCTGTCACTCCCACCACAGACCTCACTGCTGTCACACTACCCTCGTACATATCCTGTACCACTCTTACATACTTCTCTGACACTCCCGACTTCCTCATACAAGATCACAACTCCTCTCTAGGCATCCTGTCATATGCTTTCTCTAAGTCCACAAAGACACAATGCAACTCCTTCTGACCTTCTCTGTCCTTCTCCATCAACACTCTCAGAGCAAACATCACATCTTTAGTGCTCTTTCCTGGCATGAAACCATACTGCTGATCACTAATCATCACCTCCCTTCTTAACCTAGCTTCCACTACTCTTCCCCATAACTTCATACTGGTCTTTAAAAAGGCAAAAGGATTATTTTTCAAAATAATGCAATTTGAATGACAAGAAACCACAAAAGGATGAGGAGTGATTTAGTTACATGAGTTCATAGGTTCTAGGTTCATAGATGTTAATGATCACAGGGAGTCTTTTTAAGCCTGCCTAGTCATGCTTTCTAACAATCAAACCCTGTACCTTGTGTCTGTGAGGTAAATACCTTCACCATTATGACAACTCCCCTCTCCCAAAATGTATATTAGGCTATCAATTTGTAGACTGCCATCTACCTACCCAATAACCAGACAATGATGAAAGGTGGGAATCAAACCATGTACCTTGTATCTGTGAGGTAAACACTAACCATTATGCCACCCCAACCATAATTAACATTCTTTAGTCCTCTTGGACATTTCACCATCTTCTAGCTGCTAGCAGGTATCTGAGTCTCATATATGAGGTGGGTAAATGACAGAATCTGTACTCAAAAATATTCATCACTGAACAGTAAGAGCACCAGACCATGCCATTCAGTGCAAACAGTGAAAATTGAACCCCAATAACAGTATTCATTTTCTATTTTACAGAGACATTTCAACCCTGCACCCTTGACACAGGGATCTGTACCTGAACACTTCTGCTACTTATTAATACTAATTCTGAGATTGCTGTGCCTAATAGTAACAGGAATTCTTCAAAACAACTCAGTCTTTAGATTAAAGACACTGGCATGTTCACACTTTTCTGTGTTGGAGTTTAGCTTTGGTCATAGGTAATTCATATATTTACTTTCAGTGTGTGTGTAGGGAGAGTTACTACTTTGTTCACTTAGGTTGTTTCCTAGTAACCAAACAGCACATCCATGATGGGTGAAATATAAATGATCCCAGTGCATGACATAATACATTGTCCAATTATATACCAACCTACGATTTCACTTCCTGTCCATTTTAGGAATAACTCTGCCCCTGTACAGGTTTCCTAACTGCATACTTCCTGCTGTTTCCCTAACCTGCTATTCTGTCTTCACAAATGACTAGGCTTACTATAACTCAGTCTCTCATTAAGCATTCTTATTAAGAAGTCCATGTTTATATTGACTTTTATAAGGCTCAATTCACCTTTAACCTAGGCCAAACTCCACCCCTCCCCATCATTATCAAGATACATTATTTTTATCTCTACTTGACTTTGTGGGGGGGGGGGGGACATATCCTTTTCATCAATGACCACAGGTACCATTTGTATGTGTGTACAGGATACAGTGCAGCTCTACTACAGCTGTAACACTGTGTCAGGGAGAACACAAGGACCACATTTACAGAATCATTCCTCATCATTCTGATAGTGGGAAACATGGTCCACATTTACAGCACCATTCCTCATCATTCTGATAGCGGGAAACACAGACCACATTTACAGCATCATTCCTCATCATTCTGATAGTGGGAAACACGGACCACATTTACAGCACCATTCAACATCATTCTGATAGTGGGAAAAATGGACCACATTTACAGCACCATTCCTCATCATTCTGACAGTGGGAAACATGGACCACATTTACAGCATCATTCCACATTATTATGATAGTGGGAAACATGGACCACATTTACAGCATCATTCCTCATCATTCTGAGAGTGGGAAACATGGACCACATTTACAGCATCATTCCTCATTATTCTGATATTGGGAAACATGGATCACATTTACAGCATCATCCCTCATCATTCTGATAGTGGGAAACATGGACCACATTTACAGCATCATTCCTCATCATTCTGAAAGTGGGAAACACGGACCATATTTACAGCATCATTCCTCATCATTCTGATAGTGGGAAATACGGACCACATTTACACCATCATTCCTCATTATGATGATAGTGGGAAACATGGACCACATTTACAGCACCATTCCTCATCATTCTGAAAGTGGGAAACACGGACCATATTTACAGCATCATTCCTCATCATTCTGATAGTGGGAAACACGGACCACATTTACACCATCATTCCTCATCATTCTGATAGTGAGAAACATGGACCACATTTACAGCACCATTCCTCATCATTCCGATAGTGGGAAACACGGACCACATTTACAGCACCATTCCACATCATTCCAATAGTGGGAGACATGGACCACATTTACAGCACCATTCCTCATCATTCCGATAGTGGGAAACATGGACCACATTTACAGCATCATTCCTCATCATTCTGATAGTGGGAAACATGGACCACATTTACAGCACCATTCCTCATCATTCCGATAGTGGGAAATACAGACCATTTACAGCATCATTCCTCATCATTCTGATAGTGGGAAACACGGACTACATTTACAGCATCATTCCTCATCATTCTGATAATGGAAAACATGGACCACATTTACAGCATCATTTCTCATTATTATGATAGTGGGAAACATGGACCACATTTACAGAACCATTCCTCATCATTCCGATAGTGGGAAACATGGACCACATTTACAGCACCATTCCACATCATTCCAACAGTGGGAAACATGGACCACATTTACAGCCCATTCCTCATCATTCCGATAGTGGGAAACATAAACCACATTTACAGCATCATTCCTCATTAATATGATAGAGGGAAACATGGACAATTTACAGCATCATTCCTCATCATTCTGGTAGTGAGAAACACGGACCACATTTACAGCATCATTCCTCATTATTCTGATAGTGGGAAACACGGACCACATTTACAGCACCATTCCTCATCATTCTGATAGTGGGAAACACGGACCACATTTACAGCATCATTCCTCATTATTCTGATAGTGAGAAACACCGACCAGATTTACAGCATCATCCCTCATCATTCTGCTAGTGGGAAACATGGACCACATTTACAGCATCATTCCTCATTATTCTGATATTGGGAAACATGGACCACATTTACAGCTTCATTCCTCATCTTTCTGATAGTGGGAAACACGAACCATATTTACAGCATCATTCCTCATTAATATGATAGAGGGAAACATGGACAATTTACAGCATCATTCCTCATCATTCTGATAGTGAGAAACACGGACCACATTTACAGCATCATTCCTCATTATTCTGATAGTGGGAAACACGGACCACATTTACAGCACCATTCCTCATCATTCTGATAGTGGGAAACACGGACCACATTTACAGCATCATTCCTCATTATTCTGATAGTGAGAAACACCGACCAGATTTACAGCATCATCCCTCATCATTCTGCTAGTGGGAAACATGGACCACATTTACAGCATCATTCCTCATTATTCTGATAGTGGGAAACATGGACCACATTTACAGCATCATTCCTCATTATTCTGATAGTGGGAAACATGGACCACATTTACAGCATCATTCCTCATTATTCTGATAGTGGGAAACATGGACCACATTTACAGCACCATCCCTCATCATTCCGATAGTGGGAAACATGGACCACATTTACAGCACCATTCCTCATCATTCTGATAGTGGGAAACATGGGTCACACTTACAGCACCATTCCGATAGTAGGAAACATGCACCAGATTTGCAGCATCATTCCTCATTATTCTGATAGTGGGAAACATGGACAATATTTACGGCATCATTCCTCGTCATTCTGATAGTGGGAAACATGGACCACATTTACAACATCATTCCACATCATTCCGATAGTGGGAAACATTGACTACATTTACAGCATCATTCTTCATCATTCTAATAGTGGGAAACATGGACCATATTTACCGCATCATTCCTTTTCATTCTGATAGTGGGAAACATGGACCACATTTACAGCATCATTCTATGTTATTCTGATAGTGGGAAACACGGACCACATTTACAGCATCATCCCTCATCATTTTGATAGTGGGAAACACGGACCACATTTACAGCACCATTCCTCATCATTCTGATAGTGGGAAACGTGGACAATTTACAGCATCATTCCTCATCATTCTGATACTGGGAAACACGGACCACATTTACAGCATCATCCCTTATCATTCTGATAGTGGGAAACACAGACCACATTTACAGCATCATTCCTCATTATTCTGATAGTGGAAACACGGACCACATTTACAGCATCATTCCTCATCATTCTGATAGTGAAAACATGGACCACATTTACAGCATCATTCCTCATTATTATGATAGTGGGAAACATGGACCATATTTACAGCACCATTCCTCATCATTCCGATAGTGGGAAACAGGGACCATTTACAGCATCATTCCTCATAATTCTGATAGTGGGAAACCCGGACCACATTTACAGCATCATTTCTCATCATTCTAATAGTGGGAAACACGGACCGCATTTACAGCGTCATTCCTCATTATTATGATAATGGGAAACAGGAACCACATTTACAGCAACATTCCTCATCATTCTGATAGTGGGAAACATGGAACATTTACAGCATCATTCCTCATCATTCTGATAGTGGGAAACATGGACCACATTTACAGCACCATTCCTCATCATTCCGATAGTGGGAAACACGGACCACATTTACAGCATTATTCCTAACCATTCGGATAGTGGGAAACATGGACCACATTTACAGCACTATTCCTCATCATTCTAATAGTGGGAAACATGAACCATATTTACAGCATAATTCCTCATTATTATGATAGTGGGAAAAATGGACCACATTTACAGCACCATTCCTCATCATTCCAGTAGTGGGAAACATGGACCATTTACAGCACCATTCCTCATCATTCCTATAGTGGGAAACATGGACCACATTTACAGCATCATTCCTCATCATTCTGATAGTGGGAAACACAGACCACATTTACAGCATCATTCCTCATTATTCTGCTATTGGGAAACATGGACAACATTTACAGCATCATTCCTCATCATTCTGATAGTGGGAAACACGGACCACATTTACAGCATCATTCCTCATTATTCTGCTATTGGTAAACATGGACAACATTTACAGCATCATTCCTCATTATTCTGATAGTGGGAAACACGGACCACATTTACAGCATCATTCCTCATTTTTCTGATAGTGGGAAACATGGACACATTTACAGCATCATTCCTCATTATTATGATAGTGGGAAACACGGACCACATTTACAGCATCATTCCTCATCATTCTGATAGTGGGAAACATGGACAATTTACAGCATCATTCCTCATCATTCTAATAGTGGGAAACATGGACCACATTTACAGCATCATTCCTCATTATTCTGATTGTGGGAAACATGGACCACATTTACAGCATTATTCCTCATAATTCTGATAGTGGGAAACAGGGACCACATTTACAGCACCATTCCTCATCATTCTGATAGTGGGAAGCACAGACCACATTTACAGCATCATTCCTCATTATTCTGATACTGGGAAACACGGACCACATTTACAGCAGCATTCCTCATCATTTTGATAATGGGAAACATGGACTATATTTACAGCATCATTCCGATAGTGAGAAACACAGACCACATTTACAGCATCATTCCTCATCATTCTGATAGTGGGAAAAATGGACCACATTTACAGCATCATTCCTCCTCATTCTGATAGTGGGAAACACAGACCACATTTACAGCACCATTCCTCATCATTCTGACAGTGGGAAACATGGACCACATTTACAGCACCATTCCTCATCATTCTGATAGTGGGAAACATGGACCACATTTACAGCACCATTCCTCATCATTTTGATAGTGGGAAACACGGACCACATTTACAACATCATTCCTCATTATTCTGATAGTAGGAAACATGGACCACATTTACAGCATCATTCCTCATCATTCTGATAGTGGGAAACACGGACCACATTTACAGCATCATTCCTCATCATTCTGATAGTGGGAAACATGGTCCACATTTACAGCATCATTCTTCATCATTCTGATAGTGGAAAACATGGACCACACTTACAGCATCATTCCTCATCATTCTGATAGTGGGAGACATGGACCACATTTACAGCATCATTCCTCATTATTCTGATAGTGGGAAACACGGACCACATTTACAGCATCATCTTTTATCATTCTGATAGTGGGAAACACGGATTACATTTACAGCATAATTTCTCATCATTCTGATAGTGGGAAACATGGACCACATTTACAGCACCATTCCTCATCATTCTGAAAGTGGGAATCACGGACCACATTTACAGCATCATTCCTCATAATTCTGATAGTGGGAAACATGGACCACATTTACAGCATCATTCCTCATCATTCTGATAGTGGGAAACATGGACCATTTACAGCATCATTCCTCATCTTTCTGATAGTGGGAAAAACGGACCACATTTACAGCATCATTCCTCATTATTATGATAGTGGGAAACTTGGACCACATTTACGGCATCATTCCTCATCATTCTGATAGTGGGAAACACGGACCACATTTACAGCACCATTCCTCATCATTCCGCTAGTGGGAAACATGGACCATTTTCAGCATCATTCCTCATCATTCTGATAGTAGGAAACACAGACCAAATTTACAGCATCATTCCTCATTATTCTGATATTGGGAAACATGGACCACATTTACAGCATCTTGTTAAAAACATTAATTTGTACACCCCTTTCTTTGAGTTTCTTGTCTACACTGCTGTAAGTATAGCCCCACCTTACTTCTTTATTTTCTGTAGGCATCAGTAAAATATTGAGATAAACACTTTCTTTAATATAACTAATAAAGCACTGAAGCATTAGATTAAACTTTTTATACTACAGTAATGACTCAGACCTTCAAATGAGCTTGAATCTACAGTCTTTGGCAGCTAGAGAAAGATAAAACCTGCATTTAAGTAACACTGAGTCATAGTTCCTTTTCCAGGGTGTTGAAAAGTTGACTGACATGCTGAATGAGTTGTATACATTTTATATCTCTGACGCGTGATGTCTGCAAGGTACCATTCTTTAAGACGTTGCACATCACCTTCCTAGTCATTTCCTTTCCTAAGAGGTAAATTGGCCCATGTCATTAGGTCCATATGTTCATAGGTTTATAGGTAAGCACCAGGCAATGAGTCTTCAGACCATTTCAAGCCAAGCCAAAAAACCCTTTTCAAAATTTCTGTCTAACCTCAAGGAGGGCAAGACAACACAGAATAGGAGAGAATCTGTGGCTGCCCATCCAATTACATGGGTTTACCGTAAGGTGGCAAGGGTGCTTCTCTGTTTGGCATGTAGTGGAAGTGTGTTCCAGAGGTGAGGGATACATTGGGGTATGAATCTAATACATGAAAATGTGTTTTTTATCTGCTGATGGAGGTTTTGTTGCTTTAATCAAGTATTTGAACTACCATTGGTTCTGCAAAGGAATAGGAAATCAAATAAGGTTGGATCTTTTGTGGCACAGAAGGCTGGACATAGATCTCCACGATGATCATAGATGCATATCACATTACTTTAGCTCCCCCATCTTGATTCTCTGTACTGCCTAGTGATTTCTTGTTCCCCTGGTGTTCTATAATATGCACCAGTGTCACTTAAGCATACTGCACTTGAAATCTTTTAGTGATATTTCTTGTTTTTTCAGTAATAATGAATTTCAGCATTTGTGGACAAATTTATTTATACTTTGTTTAAACTTTTTTACAATGTAGATTTGGTATTTCTTAGAGCTTTTCTCCCTGACCTACAATGGAAAAGTTCATTGTACCCAGTTTAAGCATTCCTGGTAAACAAAAGCTATCCAATAAAAATACAAATGTAACCCTCCTTCACTTATCTCAAATACTTTACCCAGCCTGATTTTCTGCTGCTTCCAGCAATACTCTACATGTGCATTGGGTGGCACAGCATCTGATATTCATATGCACAATAACCAATCGTAAAGTCTGAGGGCGGAGTCATTTGGTACCCTATAAAATCCCTAGACTGGTGACCATTAACCCAAAGTTGAGTACATAAACTTGTCTTTCAGAGGTATATGCTGTAGCAAGAGGCTTATAAAAACCCTCTACTACACCCGCTAATAAACACATTCATTTCAGCTGTGTTGATATGCGTCATGGATGCTGAAATGAATTCTGGCACTTTGGTCACTCCAGTTCTTCAGCAGGTGTCGGTTGTGCTACCTGGCAGTTTGCACCTAGGGCAGCTGACTCCTTTACCCCACCATACTTATGGTACTGTCTAACAAGATACTGCTTTGAGCAGCAAATTTTAGTTGCTTGAATGAGGTATGAATAATGCTGTTTGAATTAAGTTTATGACAGCTGTGTGCTTCATTGTGACTCTGATATATGATCCTTACTGTGGCAGAAATTCAGAATTTGACTCATCATTATGCTCTTTGATGTAAATACTAATCTAAGTAAGAACAGTATGGACCTTAAGTTCATATATACTGACTGTAGCATTTGTGTTATGTTTATAAACATTAATCCTGCAGCATACGTTTTTAAGACAGAAGATAAAAAATGAGCCAATTCACCACGGCTGTAGAAATCCACTTTTAATACCCACAGCAAAAGTAAGCACTTTCACGGTCTCCTTGGCCGCTTCCTCAGACTGAATACAGACTTCATAGTAGCACTTGCTTTTAAATGCACACAAATCAAGAATAATTCAATTATACAATTAATCTCAGAAACAATTAATGCAAGAATTTAAAACTTAGAGTATAGTGCCTTTATATATATATATATATATATATATATATATATATATATATATATATATATATATATATATATATATATATACACACACACACTTACATATCACTAATGCTTCAATGCCCTAGCTTTTAGAAGGGGTTTCAGGGAAACGGCTTCATTAATCCTGGAGATGTATATGCATTAAGCCTTAAAATCCATCTCTGTTCTGCCATTTCTGTTCTATTTATAATGTCACCTCCCCTTATTCCTTTTTCCAAAATTTCTAGAACAATAAATTTAAAATAATGTGTACTACCTGCCACTTCTACATGTTTTGCCAAGGCATTTGTTTCTTTTTTATTAGAGATATCCCTATAATGTTCCTGTAAGCATTCCTGTAAGCATTCCTTCAGCATACGATTAGTTTTGCCAACATAATAAACATTGCATGCTGTGCAGAATGCAAAATATAAAATGTTTTTAGTTCTGCAGTCTGCATAATGATTAGCATGCAACCCATAGTGTAGGGTTGAATGTATAAATGTGGTACAAGTATATACTTACATGCTGAACACTTCCTGCATGTATATGTCCCTTTACTTTGACATAAATCATTATTATTTTTCTTATTACTGTTGTAGCAAAGCTGCCGCTTTAAAGATTTTTATTCTTAAAATTAAAGTGTGGTGCGTTTTCTATAAAGCCTTCCAAATCCTTAGCTGTACTTAAAATATTCCAATTTCTATTAAATACCTCACAGAAAACACTAATGTCACTAGTATATGTAATAGATAATCTAAGTTTACTCTCTTTATTATTATAATTGTCAGGTTCATCCCTTCTTTCAGAGAAAAACACCTTTCCTCTGGTATTCCTTACGCTGGCCAACTCTAAGGCCTGTTTATCAAACATAATACTACAGTATACTCTCTCTAAGAATTCAGCTCTAAGATCATCTAAAGCAGACTTTAGCAAAGATTTATCACTGTGCAATCTCATTAATCTTAAAATTTGTCCTCTCACTACTTTATTTCTAACAGACTGTGGATGCATACTATCCTTATGTAGCAGGGCATTCCTTCTAGTAGGTTTCCTATAAATACTAGTACAAATGCCTAATACTTCAGACTTCTTTAACTTTACATCGAGGAAGTCTATTTCCTCCATGGAGATCTTACTAGTAAATTTCAAAAAGGTGGTGGTGGTACCCAAATACTCTGTAAACAAGCCAAGTTCTCTCTCTGTGCCTTTCCACAGAAAAATCATGTCGTCCACAAACTGAGTATATCAGATCAACTTATCTTTATAACATTCATCAGATAGAAATGCATTATATTCCCATTCAACTAAAGCCAGATTGGCGTAGCTACTGGCACAGGGTGTGCCCATAGCCACATCAATCTTTTGCAGGTAGTAATCTTCTCTAAAATTAAATATATTGTTTTCTAAAATAATCTCTAACAAAGAACATATCAAATTAATCTTATCATGTGTATAAAACTGTTTAAAGTTCAGTAGATTTCTGATATTTTCTATCCCCCAACTGTTAGGGATGACAGTAAAAAGTGGCACAATATCAAGTGTGACAAAGAAATATTCCCCATTTACCTCTTTGATTTTGTCATACAGCTTTTCTAAAAACATCTTTGTGTCTCTTCAAACACTGTTACAACCATTTAATACTGGATGTAAACTTTTCTCAACATATATAGATAAGGGTTCGGTGGCCCACCCTTTACTCAAAACAATTGGTCTCATCGGGGGGGTCTTACTATTCTTATGTACTTTTGGTAACCCGTATATGGTGGGGGTAGATGGGATTCTCAACCATAAAATATTTAAACAAGTCTTCTGTAATCATCCCATTAATCAAAAGACCGGATATCATGACCCCTATTCTATCAACAATTCCTTTCACTTGTATACGGGTTATCTTCTGATAAGTTAACTCATCATTCAATAATATCTGCATTTGAGCAATATATAAATCTTTGTCTAATATAACTATCCCTCCCCCTTTATCGGCGGGTCTTATTTCTACTGATTGCAACAACTTTAATTCACTTAAAGCAGTATTTTCATCTTTACTCATATGAAAAAAAAATGTTTGCACTGTACCATTGTTAAAGATCTGTCTTATTTCATGTTCGCAAACTGAAACAAATGTTTAAACAATTGGATGCTGTTTCAAAACAAAAGTATTGGGTTTAACAAAGGTGTGAAATCCATTATCAGTTTATTTTAAAAATAGTCTTCAGTGTAAGAGTTCTGGCAAAGAGTCTAAGTTCCTGTAATATATCTGCTAAATCCGTCTTTTGAACAGGAATAAATGATAGACCTTTGCCTAAAATAGCAAGCTGTGCTTCAGTACTTCTATTTATAACTTGTCCTTTAGGCACCAACACACAGTCATTTATAAGGTAGAAATTTAATGAAAATGTGGTCACTACATTCATTATTTTAAATAACTAGGGGTTCATTTGTAAGACACAGAGCTACACATCCAGGTCTGAATTCAGTCTTCTTTTATACATATACTGTATGACCATGAATAAATCACATAACTTTGTTATGCTCTATGGTCCCATCAGTAAAAACAATGTGAGTTCCAATCAGATCATCCTGCAAGAAAAATGAAACATATCTGTAAATATAACACTGATATATTCATATTCATATTCTCCTATAAATAAAGTGACTCAGGAGAAAGCAGAGAGGATTTCCATGACCATACCACTAGATTTCTAATAATAATTATCTAACTTAAAATGCGTGTGTGCTAGGCTAAAAAATAAAAGTATAAGAAAGTTTTATAATAAAAATTGAAAATTACTGAAAATGCTGTACTTAAAAAACCCCATTATAATCATTATTCAGATTAAAGTCACACACTTCTGAGATTAAATGTAGACCACCCAAACACTGCATCAAATAAATGTTAAAGTGAAGTGGGCAATGGCACAAACAAATTCAGATGTCATGAAACATATAAATACAAAAGAATACAACTGGTAACAATTAAAACAGTAAGCTAATTATTAAATTCAGTTCTCTGAATGTTCATTTTATCCTTCAGGCAATCATAAACACAAAACCATGCATGTAGTGCAAACAAGACCATTCTAGTAAACATAGCATAATTAGCTAATTAAAACTTCAAAATTCAGAGCTCCTCTCTATGTTAGTTTCCTACAAGGCCTCAGCCACAACAAATATTTTATACAACTTCCACAACGGGGAACATTGTTTATTGTCAGCAATACTTTATAAACGCAGACGGAGATTTACACCATCAGTACTAAAACTGGACTTACTTTTGGCAACTGCATCACCATTAATTTATAGTAAGGCATTTAGGAAAAAGCTCTACACAGTGCTTTAACGATGTAACAAAATCTGCAGCCAAAGTTCCAGTTAGCAACACCAGTACTAAACCTGGGTGGCTTGAATATGAATGATACTATTCATAACTAACATTAGGAAATATCTTACTGAGAATGGTCTTCCAGTCGACTTAAGTCCACAGTGGAAGGTCTAATTACTGTTTATGGACCACTACTGTAACTGAAAGCATGAATTTCTGTCACTGTCTACCATTGTTGTAAGACCATCTCCTTGCAGATTTGTGGAGATATCAGATTTGTACACATGATTTTATATGAAATCAAAATATTCCTGTGTTTTCTGTGGGATCACATGAAAAAAGTATCTTCAAAATATTCAACTTCTTTCCAGTACTGCAGCATGAATTATTAACCTATAAATCAGCTGCAATTTTAACAAATTATTTTTTCATTCTTTTAACATTAAGGGCCAGATTCCAAAAACGTTGCTCTCAATATAAGTTTATCCTGATTACAGAAGACTTACTCTCAGTCTTGGTGACTTACTTTGGTGTAATTTATCTATAAACAGGCTTGCCCCAAGGGCCAGATTCAAAACCACCTGTTCTCAGTGTAAGTGACCACTCACGCTGGGACCAAGTCTTTTGGAATTGGGCCCTAACTCGTTTACCTTGTGGTTCCCAACCAAACAAGTCTGCATATCTTGATCCATCTTTGTACTGGCACAGCTTATGCCTCTCATGTAATTTATGAACTATAAAAAACTTGCAGAAAACAGCCCTCAGTACTTCTGTTTCTAAAACCCTGTTTCATCCACTCAGCTATTGCTTTGAGATGAGGAAGCTTGGATATCCACAGCAATGGTCTATGTCTTATCATGTCTCCTCTGTACATGTCCAGTCCTCACAATCATCCATACTGCCCTACAAAATAAACAGGAGTAATACCAAGTGTATAGCTCACCTGGCCAACAAAACACATCACTATGCAGCTGTCACAAAGCTCATTTAGATAGAATTCACCAAGTATCTGTACTCTGACCTTTAATCAGGTAAATGTGACCCACAACATTCTCCACCACTTGTACAAGTGTCCAGTTACAAGCTCAATTATACAATGACACTGCCCTCTAAATCACTAAGCGCTAAAGATAAATAACTTGCAATAACATAAACATCATACAGTAACTATGGTGATGTCCTATATTCTCCATAGGTATTAAAGTGCAGGAACAACAGCCCTTCAACATAAGACAAGTAGACAAGTAGAATATTCTCAAAGAGTTAGAGCTAAGATTAAGAATCACTTCCTTAGCTCCCAGGTCTGCCCTGTTCTTCTCACCCAGATTGACTATACTCATGTTATTCGCCAGCTTATTCTAGCAGTCAACCTTCAACTACCTCTATACAAGCATTATTTCCTTAATGGGCAGTTTCAAAGATCTCTGATTTAACTCCTCCTTGTAAATTATGTAAATATTGTAGGTAGGTAGACTATATACATGTGGTCTCTTACTGTATAATGAAACATTGTAGTAAATATGCACTATACTAACTGCTTATAATTTGCTGATATATTAAGATCGGTGTGTTATACATTTAGTCCCATAATTAGCCACCAGTTTTACTTTTTGCTATGTTGAACTCTCTGATTACCATTTTAGCACTATATGATAATGTATTTGTGCCTCTACTGAATGCTACTTCCTAATTTCCTTTGTTCACCTGTTTATTTTTCTATCTATCTATTTCTCTATCAGGCTATCTATCTATCTATCTATCTATCTATCTATCTATCTATCTATCTATCTATCTATATATCCATTTATTTTTCAATAAAATATTTTTTGGCTGCTATGGAGCAGAGTTTGTCTGCCACTAGTGCCTCTCCTCAATCCTGTTTCGAGTTTGTTAACTGAGGTAGTGAACCAATGCAAAAAAAAAAATACAATTTCAGACACAGCCTGGAAAAACAGGTACAATATATACAGATGTTATAGTAGCCAGATTCAATGAAAGTACAAAGTATAAAAGATCTACAGTGTTTAAAAATTGCTTATACAAATGAATAAAAGGGTATGTTATGTTTAGAGATTAGCAGAACATAAACAGTAATTTTGGTAAGTTTGCATTGCTGTCCCTCTGACAGATATTATTGTCATGTCTGTGATTACCGTATATTTCCTTTACTTCTAAAAATTGCAAGAATTGAACATATCCCCAAACAGACTCCTTCACCTAAACTGGCACATTCATATCAATTACATTATTGTCACATTAAGCCATCATTTTAGAGAATTCTGAAACTAAATAGCCACAGTCTCATTATGAGGCCTTTGGTCTACTTTCTAAACATAAGCATAGTTTTAGAACAGCACATGGCATTAACATAGCTCCAGGCTTCCTCTCCAACGATTCTTTATCAAAGAAGGGTGTGGTGAGTATCACTGCTGCTTTGTTCACTGACACTTCATTGATCTTCAATTGTGTGAAACATTGACTTGATATCTTGTGCAATATAGCATCAGCCAACCTCACTCAACTTACCTGCAGAGTCAGTGCTCACTTCAAACAGTAGTTAGTAGAGAGTCAGTGCTCACTTCAAACATTACTAGAGAGTTAGCACTCACTTCAAACAGTAATTAGTAGAGTGTCAGCTAATTAGTAGAGAGTCAGTGCTCGCTTCACACATTAATTAGTAGAGTCAGCACTCACTTCAAACAGTAATTAGTAGAGAATCAGTGCTCACTTCAAACAGTAATTAGTAGAGAGTCAGTGCTCACTTTAAACAATAGTTAGTAGAGAGTCAGTGCTCACTTCAAACAGTAGTTAGTAGAGAGTCGGTGCTCACTTCAAACAGTAGTTAGTAGAGAGTCAGCGCTGACTTCAAACAGTAATTAGTAGAGAGTCAGCACTCACTTCAAACAGTAGATAGTAGGGAGTCAGTGCTCACTTCAAACAGTAGTTAGTAGAGAGTCAGTGCTCACTTCAAAGAGTAGTTAGCAAAGAGTCAGTGCTCACTTCAAACAGTAGTTAGTAGAGAGTCAGTGCTCACTTCAAACATTAATTAGTAGTCAGCGCTCACTTCAAACAGTTATTAGTAGAGAGTCAGCTCTCACTTCAAACAGTAGATAGTAGAAAGTCAGTGCTCACTTCAAACAGTAGTTAGTAGAGAGTAAGTGCTCACTTCAAACAGTAGTTAGTAGAGAGTCAGAGCTCACTTCAAACAGTAGTTAGTAGAAAGTCAGTGCTCATTTCAAACAGCAATTCATAGAGTCAATGCTCACTTCAAATTAGTAGAGAGTCAATGCTCACTTCAAACAGTAGTTAGCAGTCAGAGCTCACTTCAAACAGTAGTTAGTAGAGAATCAGTGCTTACTTCAAACAGTAATTAGTAGAGAGTGCTTACTTCAAAGATTAGTTAGTAGAGAGTCAGTGCTCACTTCAAACAGTAGATAGTAGAGAGTCAGTGCTCACTTCACACAGTAGTTAGTAGAGAGTCAGAGCTCACTTCAAACAGTAGTTAGTAGAGAGTCAGTGCTCACTTCAAACAGTAATTAGTAGAGAGTGCTCACTTCAAAGATTAGTTAGTAGAGAGTCAGTGCTCACTTCAAACAGTAGATAGTAGAGAGTCAGTGCTCACTTCAAACAGTAGTTAGTAGAGAGTCAGAGCTCACTTCAAACAGTAGTTAGTAGAGAGTCAGTGCTCATTTCAAACAGTAATTCATAGAGAGTTAGTGCTCACTTCACTTCAAACAGTAGTTAGTAGAGAGTCGGTGCTCACTTCAAACAGTAGTTATTAGAGAGTCAGAGCTCATTTCAAGCAGTAGTTAGTAGAGGGTCAGAGCTCACTTCAAACAGTAGTTAGTAGAGAGTCAGTGCTCACTTCAAACAGTAGTTAGTAGAGAGTCAGTGTTCACTTCAAATTAGTAGAGAGTCAGTGCTCACTTCAAACAGTAAATGCTACAGAGCTCTGTTTTGGTATCTCTGCTATTGACACTACATTATCAACTCTCTCTTAACATATCTCTGGGACAGAAAAAGATGTTGCTATATGCAGATGATGTGCTCACTTTGGAGTGTGGTCATTGCCTAACTGTACTCTGTAGTTCTGTAAGCTTCACTTTGGACCACCCTTGCCGTACTTTGCACAGCTGGGCCTTACAATCATTCTTAAAACAAAATCAAAGCTTTTTAGGACACATAAATAACTGAGTATGCCAAACATGAATAAGAAGGTATCTGGACCTGCTGGACATTTATTAGTCATATAAACATGTTGGTGACCGGATGGGTCCTTCTCTCACCTTCGCTATACATATGAATAAAACCTTGGGCAAGACCTTATCAGGACTAAAGCTCCTGGTAGGAGGTGAACTACTTAGTAACCAAAAAAAGAAAATGCTTGTAATTAGTGAGGAACCATCATTCCTCAACCTTGAAAATCTGTTCATTGTAGGTGCTACATCTATATATAGCCTACAAAAAATGTAGACAACACAGATGGCATCCTGTCACTTTATTACTGGGCTAACATAGACAACACTACTGTCTCAATGTGAAGTATGCCAGATACTCCCATCTCCCCTGAAATTTAACAGCAACAAGAGTATGTACTGATCTGTTCTGCAGTGAAAGATGTGTAGCTGTTTATACCTGGTGCCTATCTATACATTCATGTAGCTTAGCAATGAAATGACTGATGTGAGCTACACATCAGATTTGTCTGGTTCCCAGCTAAAAATACCAGTATGTGACTATTGTTACATGGTGGAACATGAAAAGCTACAAGAACAGCGCTGTTTAAAAAAAATGGCCACAAATAAAAATAAAACAAATACCAACTGAGGAGCCAAATAACAGAATAATTTTTAATATTTAATGCTTTCATCCCACATTCATTACACAACGATCTACATTAGAATAAAGTGTGCATTTCTTCACAATTTTAAATAGCCCCTCATGATCTCATGACACAAATAAATTAACATGCTAAAGCAATTGCATGAATAAAAGCTATCTACATCCGGGCAAAAATCCACAATAAAGTTTAAATCATTAAAAAATCCTGGCATTAAGAAACAATAAATCTCCATGTTAAAAGCTGTATAATCATTTAATCATGAGAAAAAAACAGCATTTATTTCTAACTGCCAGTATAGTTCTTTTTCATCTAATAATATGCTACACTTTACTGGGAGGGAAAGGTTAGTTTGCTTTTTATTTGTTGTATTACTTTATTGCCTTTTTCTATTTTGAATACTGTGATTTGTTTTATTTACCTTGTGTTTTACTTTTATTCTGCATTTCACTGCATATTAAAACTTGAAAAGAGACCACAGATCTGTCTCTTGTGAGTCAGGCAGAAATTAGTACAGGTCAATAGAACAGGTCAGTTAAGGTTAATCATCTGTGAACTAAGGGGGTGGAGCTAGGAACTAAACCTTCTATTTAAGGGGTAAAATAAAGCATTTCAGAGCTTTACTAGAAAGGCTCACCCAGACTCTGTTACACTTTGCTGTGAGGGAAAGGTTAGTTTGCTTTTTATTTGTTGTATTACTTTATTGCCTTTTTCTATTTTGAATACTGTGATTTGTTTTATTTATCTTGTGTTTTACTTGTATTCTGCTTTTAACTGCATATTAAAATTTGAAAAGAGACCACAGCTCTGTCTCTTGTGAGTCAGGCAGAAATTTAATTTCCCCACACTCCCATCCGGTTACTGTAGTGTTCTTAAACAACATTGTCTTTCTAGTTGCCTTCCCCTTATGATAATTTGATCATATATCTCATTTCCTCTCTGTTTTTACTGGTTTGTGTGAGTAAGCACAACATTATCATTTTGTGAAATCACTCTCCTTCGACTATTTAAATTTATTGGCCATCCTACTGTATTCCACAGTACCAGAATACGAAAGTGACCACCCCCTTTCAATCTATCTTGCTGTTTTAAAAATAGTGACTCTCCACTAAAACTTAACTGTTTAGACAGGTAAAATGTAAGTTATCTACTTTCACATCTAGCTCCTCTAGGGCACACTGCAGTGTTTAGGATAAACCATTTTTTTTCATCTTACCTTTAAGCATCCCTGTGACTAGCACTTGCTTTAAAACCTTCTGGAAAGCACTAGGAAGTCTCCAACTGATACAAGCACTCAACTCTCCTTGTTAATAAGTAGAAATTAATCATAGGCACTAAACAGCCTATAATTGCAAAGTACATTGCTAAGGTAAGGGAAAACAGCTCTTGTACTTTACAAAAAAAAAGCACCAAACCAGGCATGTCCAAGGGTCAGCTTCAGGTGATTTCTCCTGTCCACCTGGTGAATCTGGGCATACTGGGGCAATGCAGCAATTGCCTCATGTACACAGACAACCCTCTCCTTCTTCCACCCAGCACTACAACCTGCAAGAGATGCACTTACATAGCCAAACTGGAAGCAAAGCTCTCTCCACCCAAGATTGTGCTAGACAGTCAAGAGGAGAAGGTCAACACCCGCAGTACACCTCAAGCAACACACAGCCTTCTAAACCCACACCACCAACACCCACACATAGCAACACTAAACCCACATATGTGGAGGCCCTTAATATTAACCTGCCCAAGCAACAAGGATCTCAGAAGCTGAACCGAAAATAAACACCAATCACAACCAAAGTGCCACATAGCTCACAACACCAGTGTGCCACCCAACAACAGCCCCTAAGGAAAGACAACGTACCCAACACTTTAGTCATAGGTGACTTTATAATCAGGCACACTGATGTCCCACTCACCAGGCTGAACAAGGGGAAAATTACAGTCATCTGCCTGTCGGGTGCCAAGATCTGCCACATAACGCATGCACTCAAGTCACTCCACAACAAGTACAAATATGACTCTGTCATTGTCTGTGTTGGAGTGAATGACTTGAGACGTACCTCCCTGGACTACATAAAAAGAGACATGGAAGAGCTCTCAGATCATGTAGCCCAGGCAGGTATAACCCTATCTCTGAGTAGTATCCTGCCTTCGGCCAGAATGATACCACAGTATAAGGACAAAATGATTGACTTCAACAATTGGCTAAGCTTCTGGTATCATTCAGAGGGGATCCAGTATATGTCTGCCTAGGACGACATGATCAACAGACCATGATGCTTTGCCAGAGATGGTCTGCGCCTGTTGCCCCTGGGATTCAGGTTACTGATTGAAGCTCTTACCACCCCTATAGTGCCTTTTTTAGGCAAAGTTCAAAGGACAAAACCACCACCATAACAGGTACAAACATGCAAAATCTGAAGGTAATGCTATGTAATGCTAGAAGTCTAAACCTCAAAATGCACTCTTTTGAGGCACTCCTAAAAATGGAGAACATCGATATCTGTGCAGTAACTGAGACCTGGTTCAAGACTCTAGAGAGCAGCCCTGCAATACCAGGCTACAACTCTTACCACACTTTTCGGCCACCAAACCAGGACCGAAACACTAAAGGTAGAGGAGTGTCCATATTCACCAAGGATACTCACAACACCAGGCTAGTTGCCCAACACAATGTGTCTGAAATTCACCAGGCACAACTAACACTAGGTAAGACTGCAACCCAAATTGTAGCTTGCTACAGATCCCCCACCATGCCCCAAGATTCTCACTATACCTTTCTAAACATACTGGAAAATATTAAGATACAACCAAACACCCTAATACTGGGTGATTTCAACTACCCTTCCATTAACTGGGAAAACTACTCGTGTACCAACACAAATCGATGCTCCACACCTATGGTCACCTCCTCGTTGGTCAGGTCTGACCATAAGCTAATCACCCTTGACATCCACATCCCACCCCCACCACCCAGTAAGGAAACCACCGTAAAAAACTTCTCCAAAGCCAACTTCATGCTACTCAAGTCAGAAGTGACAAACTTCATGACACCCATGCAGACGGGAACTGAACGTTCGACTACTGAATCCTACACTAAGGCACTGTATGAGCACATCCACCCGTGCATGAATCATGCCATCCCCAATAGAACCAAGACGATCTCCTCCAAAAAAAGGAAGCCAATCTGGTAGTCCCTTGCCATAAACAAACTTTACAACAAAAGGAAGAAACTGTTGCAGAAAAGAGGAAAATCCCAGGATGCAAAAAACTCACTTACCAGCCTCAGTAAGAAGCTGAGATCCCTCATAAAATCCTACAAAGCTACTTACGAAAATAAAATTGCCAAAGAATCCAAAGACAACCACAAAGCATTTTATAGCTATGTCAAGAATCTAAATGACAATGCTCAGATCTGCTCTGAGCTACAACAGAATGGCATTAAATATACTGATCCCAAGGACATTGCCAATATCCTGGCAGATCAATTCAGTGCAAACTTCACCCCACTCTCACCCCCTAAAGGGCCCATCTCAATACTGAAAGATTGCCAAATTCTGGTAATAACAGCCACACAGGTAAAAAATGCACTCTCCAAAGATTAGAATGCAGCATCCATGGGACCAGACGACATCCCAGGCTGTGCACTACATGAACTACAAATAGAACTGGCACCTCACCTAAGTGTCATGTTTAATCATAGCCTCACCTCAGGCTTCATGCCCACTGAGTGACGCACAGCTACAGTTATCCCACTCCACAGGAGGAATCCACCTTGGATCCTGGGAACTACCGCCCCATCAGTCTAACGAGCCTGACCTGCAAGGCCATGGAACGTATTATCATGGACCTTATAAACAAAGACATTGGCAACCTTCAAACACTGGACTCCATGCAGTTTGGGTTCATGAAGGGCCGATCTTGTCTCCTGAACCTGATTTACTTCTTCGAATCAGTCTCCAGAGCCATGGACAAGGGTAAGGTGGTCCACACAGCCTATCTGGACCTCGTCAAGGCCTTCAACACCATCCCCTACTCTGGAATCATAGATAAACTTACTAAGCTGGGCATTAATCCCTATGTCACACAATGGGTTGCCAACTGGCTTACTGACAGAACCCACACTGTAAAAGTAGCTGACTCCAAATCCATCTCCAGACAAGTGACAAGTGGAGTGCCTCAGGGTTCAGTCCTGGGACCACTCTTGTTTGGCATCTACTTCTCTGAAGTACAGGCCAACACTAAGGAACTCTGGCTAACAAAGTTTGCGGATAACTGCAAACTGGGAGCCATTACTGAATCCCTAAATGATGTGGATATTCTACAAAAGGGCCTTACAGAAACAGATGCTTGGTTCCAGAGCCATGGGCTCAAGCTCAATTCCAAGAAATGCATAGTTATCCCCTTTGGGAAAAAACATGTACCCATGAATTACCACATAGGTAGCAGTACACTAAACAGTGAAAGTGTGATAAGAGACTTAGGGACACAGGTGGACAGTGGTCTCACCTTCGATAATCACATCGCCACAACAGTCAGGAAATCCTTCTATGTGGCACACCTCATCACTAAGGGCTTTTTATCCAGAAAAAAGGAGGTCATTGTCCCCACTGTACTCATCCCTCATTAGAACCATTATAGAATACATGCCCTGTTTGGTATGTACCTCTCAAGACATCTTCAACAACTGGAAAGGCCGCAGAAATACCTCACTAAAAGAATCACAGGCCTAAAGCAGATGCCCTATGCTGACCATCTAAAAAAACTTCACCTATACTCTGTCACATATCATCTGCTCAGAGGTGAGCTCTGCTTAACATACAAGGGCATGTCAAACCCAGAGCTGTTGGACATGCTACACTTAAAGAAATCCCAATCCTTCAGAGACACACACTCCAGGGATCTAGATCTTGTCAACACAATGAACAAAACATGCTGGAGGGATAGGTTCCTGACCCAGGGACTCCCCAAACTCTGGAATAGACTGCCCATACATGTCAAGCAGAGCGCCTCTTTGGCCCTCTTCAAAAGGAACCATGATGATTGGATGGGAGATAGGAAATTCACCCTGGGGATCACATCAGTCACTCTGCTAGACAGAGGTCCACGGAAGAAAATACTGTGGGAAGAAATAGCCAGGGAATTGTTATGGCTAGGCATGTATAGGCCCTTGGGCCAATATCCTAGGACCAACCTATGAACCTATGAACCTATGAACCTATTATGTCAATGTCCCAGCACATAAATTTAATTGAACACAAGTCAGCACTAAAATACAAAATATTACATGACAGCAAACTTTCATTGAATTATATACCCGCACTGGAGTACCCCAAGGATCCATACTTGGCCCAGTTCTATTCGACATCTTTATTAATGACTTTCACAAGGCCATATCCAATACTAAAATTGTGCAATATGCTGATGATTCTACTTTAATCTGCTGCAGCTCCAACTTAACAGATCACCACCTACTGACACAGTCTTCTCAACTACCGAAAACTGGATGCTCCAAAATCACCTCTCAATAAATGCTAACAAAACTAAAATCCTTCTATTCTCTCCTTCTAAGTCCTCCACTATTGATAAAAATTCATTCCAAATAACCAGCCATAACAACTCCATTTTAGAGGTCGTTCCCTCCGCCAAACTTCTTGGTGTAACCATTGATGAACACTTAAAATGTAATACTCGCATCCAGCTAAACATAAAGAAAACCCATATAAAACTCGGCCTACTTTATAGAAACAACCACTTCCTTTCTCCTGCTACCAGACTAACTCTCGCCACTACTTATGTCCTTCCCTCTGTACTATATGGTGCCCCTCTGCTTACTAATTTATCCTCCTCACTTTTCTCCAAACAAGAAGCATGTTACAATAAAATCTCCAGATTTGCTATCAAAGCCAAATCTTCCTCTCATCACTGTTCCTCCCATCACTCATTAAACTGGCTTGAACTCCTTAACCAGCTTGACTTTCTCCAAATCACCTTCATTTTCAGTTTCTGTCATGATTTCCTGTGTTGCATTGTGTCAGGATTTGTAACAATGTACATGGGTAAGCCTGTTGACATGATAATTTGCATCTATACAACAGTATAAAGCTGCAGGCCATTGTAGTTAATGCAAAAACCTAAGAATATATAATAATATAGAAAAATGCGTAAGTGGAACACATCAGTGTCTGTTGTTAGATTTGTGAGATAAATGTTTAGTAGGGTTATAAAATCTGACTGCAGCATTACTATAGAGTTTGAGTCCAACATTTGTCATATCAGGGAGAAAAGGAGAAAAGAATGATTGGCTGGGAGAAAAATACCAGCTGTTGCTGCTGCTTGACTGGATGTGTGTGCAGGGGGATCCTGCAGGATGTCTGATGGTTCCAGGTTGTCCAGTTATGTAACGTTATACGTTATCTGAAAAATACAACTTCAGCAGGTATAGGGAGTAGAGGTATGGGGAAGCATTTTGACATTCAGTAGGGTATATCGAGGGGTCTTCTCAATGATAGACTGGATGCGCTGCATGGCACAGTGGGATAAAACCCTTACTGCACCCCCAGTGACGTAGGTTCGACTAACAGCACAAGCACTGAAGGGACTGGTGAGATGGGAGTGAGCAGCTGATACTGGCTTGCCCATTCTGGAGTCCCTCTGTTTGCTACAACAGCAACATTAACAACCAGGAAAGCTCCATGCTGCACCATGTATACTTCTTGGCCAGAAGGTTGTGCATGTGAGGAAGCACACATGTATCTCCCACAGACAACACCTGTGGAATGTGCAAGGCTGCCAGAGTTTGGGAGGGGCTTGGGGTTTACTCCCCAGCAGCAGTATGCTGTTCCAGTGTATTTAATCTTCTCACCAACCCCAAATATGCATTGGCTTCAGCCTGGGGGAGACTAAGGCAGGACCAGTAATCCCAGTGAATGTGAGAGCAGTTCAAAGTCAGTTCTGCTAGGTATTTAGTTTAAATGAGTAAATATTCATTAAATGTTGCAGGAGTCCAAATATATACATAGTAGAGAACTAGGAAAAGTAATGTTGGGTCTAGCCAGTGGTAAAAATGCACGCTATGCTTACAATATGAACTTAACAGTCTTACAAACTGTGGTCATCGGGTTTGTACTCAATAGACATAATAAATGTTAATGTGTAGATCTCATGTGAACTCCTTTGCCAGGTATGAATAGACGTTTTCTTTTTTTTAGGCACAGAAATGGCTAAGGAAAATCCAGCAGGGATTATATCGAAATGTGATTTGTCAAATTGTATTTCAGTAATATTTTTTTTCCGAAAAGTGTTATTTCTTTGAAAGAAACAGAGTTTAGTAAAAAAAAAAAAAAAAAAAAAAAAAAAAAAATCCATTAATCTCTTTTATCCCCATACAGTACTACAACTTGCTATAATCAGCTCCTGGAGTAAAGATGCCACTTTTACCTTGCAGGGATATAACAGTATTGTAACTGACGTTTTGATCACCTGGCCTCAGTTAAATCTTCACTAATGAAATGTACCTTTACAAAACTGCTCTGGAGTATTGCTCAAGCAAGGTAAGAGCAAATACAGCACAAGACATCCTAACTCAAGTGATAACAGCTGAATTAGCAACAATATAAAACAACAAACTTGCACATTCACCATGCAAATTATCATGTCAACAGGCTTACCCATGTACATTGTTACAAATCCTGACACAATGCAGCACAGGAAATCATGACAGAAACTGAAAATGAAGGTGAATAAATCAAAGTGCTAAACATTCTGCAAAAATATGGGCATTTGAGAGATATGCTCTGCAGTGATGGACAGTGCTGATATAGCATTAAAAGCAATAAGACTTTTGTATTGCAAAATCATATTCCAACATATTATACCCACAATGCTAGCTGGCCACATATAGGTTCATAGGTTCATACTAGGCTATCTGCCCTAGGGCATTTATAAGCCTAGCCAGAGTGTGTTTGGCTTTTGCCACCCATTTTAAATTAATTTTGCTATGCCCTTTTTCGAGGTTAGTATACTGTGCCTCTGTCTACCAGTGACACAGAAGTGATACCGGGGTAAACCTACGATCTCCCATCCACTCATCAAGATTCCTCTTGGAGAGAGTCAATGAGGGACTCTGCCTAACCTGGACTGGGATTTTATTCCAGAGTGAAGGGAGCCTCTGGGTTATGAATCTGTCCCTCCAGCATGTCCTATTTATTTCAGTGCTGAGGTTCAAGTCTCTCGAGCGTGTAGCTCGATGGGATTTGGATTTTCTGAGGTGCAGCATGTCCATTAATTCCGAGTTGGACATGGCTTTATACGTCAGGCACAGATCGCCTCTGAGCAGACGGTATGCCACTGACTAGAGCTGGAGTTTCTTTAACCGGGCAGCATATGGCATCTGTTTGAGCCCTTTGATCCTCTTGGTGAGGTACTTTTGGGGTCTTTCCAGTTGCTGCAGGTGTCTGGTAAGGTACATCCCAAAAGGGGCATTGTACTCAATTATGGGCCTGATGAGGGATGAGTAAAGAGGCACGATGACTTCCCCTGATCTAGATGTGAATCCCTTCATGATTAGGTGGGCTATATAAAATGTTTTTCTAACCACTTTGGCCATGTGGTTGTCAAATGAGAGATTGCTATCAACTTGGGTCCCTAGGTCCTTAATTACTTCTTCTGTACTTAATGGATTACCAACTATGTGGTAATTTGTGGGCACTTTGTTTTTGCCAAAGGGGATGACTATACACTTTTTGGCATTTAGCTTGAGGCCATGGCTCTGGCACCAGTTGTCTGTTTCTATGAGGCCCTTTTGGAGGATGCTTGTGTCGGCTGGAGTGTCGATTATGGCGCCCAGTTTGCAGTCATCTGCAAACTTGGTCAGCCACAGTCCTTCCGTGTTGGACTGTTCCTCCCAGAAATATATACCGAACAAGAGAGGTCCCAGGACTGAGCCTTGTGGGACGCCACTTGTAACTGGTTTGGAGTCTGACATGGCTCCAGCAATTCTAACCATGTGGGTTCTGTCCTTGAGCCAGTTTGCAACCCATCTAGTGATGTAGGGGTTTATATTTAAGCTGGTGAGCTTATCTATAATGCCAGAGTGGGGTATTGTATCGAAGGCTTTTGCGAGGTCCAGGTAGGCTGTGTGGACCACCTTCCCCTCGTCAATGGCCTTGGTGACTGTTTCAAAGAAATCAACCAGGTTTAAGAGGCAGGATCTGCCCTTAACAAAGCCAAACTGGGTAGGATCCAGTGTCTGTAGGTCCCCAATATCTTTATTTATGAGGTCCATGATGATCCTTTCCATAGCTTTGCAGACCAAGCTAGTCAGGCTTATGGGGCGATAGTTTCCAGGATCCGTTGAGGCACCACTTTTGTGGAGAGGGACCACTGTTGCTGTACGCCACTCTTTGGGTACATATCCTGAAGTAAGGCTGAGATTGAACAGTAGTTTTATGTTTGGGTTTAGTTCTTCTTGGAGTTCATGTAGGACGCAGCCCAGGACACCGTCTGGTCCCATTGATGCTGTGTTTTTTGCTTTGGAGAGGGCGGCTCTTACCTGAGCATCTGAGATGTCAGGGGGGCAGCACTATGCTGAGATAGATATTTGCCCTTTTGGTGGGGAGGGGAAGGGAGTTGCGCTGAACCTTTCAGCTAGGATGTTGGCAATGTCTGTGGGTTTGATGTATTTTTTGTCATTTTGGACTAATTCTGAGCATATCTGGGAATTCCCACCCAAGTTCCTAACATAACTAAAGAAAGCCTTGTGATTATCCTTAGTGTCCTGTGCAATTTTTCTCTCTAAGCTGGCCTTAGACGATTTTATGAGTGCCCATAGATTTTGCTAATACTGATCAGAGATTCCTTCCCTTTTTGGGATTTTGCTCTGTCATGTAGTAGCTTCCTCCTTTTATTGTATAGTTTGTTTATGGCTGGGGTCCACCAGACAGGACGTCTGCCTTTGGAGGAATGGGTCTTGGTTTTATTTGGGATTGCATGATCCATGCATTCCTGAAGGTGTTCATAGAATGCATTTATAAAGGATTCTGCATTCTGGGCCGTATTTTCCACAGGCTCGGGGGCTTTGAAGGATTCCACCTCAGTTTTGAGGAGTGTGAAATTTGCTTTAGAGAAGTTTATCACTGTGGTTTTCTGGGCATGGGGTGGGGTCGGATGTGAATATCCAGTGAGATTAGTGTATGGTCTGATCTTACCAGTGAGGGATACACTTCTGGTGTGGAGCATAGAGTCCCCATGTTGGTGATAATCAGGTCCAGTATGTTTTCCCCTCTTGTGGGAGTGGTAACAAGTTGTTCCATAGCATTTGAGTTTATAAATTCTAGGAACCTTTGGGCTAGGGTGTTAGAGCTGGAGTAATGCTCCCAGTCTATGTTTGGGTAGTTGAAGTCGTCCAATATAATGGTGTTTGGAGAGACCTTCATATTTTCCAGTGTTCTCAGGAAGGCCGAGTGGGGTTCCTGGGTTTGGGAGGGTGGTCTGTAGCAGGCTATAAACTGGAAGGCAGTTTTACCCACTGTTAGTTGCACATGGATAGTCTCTGATGCTTCGTGCTGTGCCACCAACCTGGAGGTGTGTGTATCTTTGATGAATATTGATAGTCCCCCTCCTTTTGTGGTTCGGTCCAAGTTTTGGGGCCGAAAAGCATGGTATGAGGTATAACCTGGTAGTGCTGAGGTGCTCTCGGGAGCCTTGAACCAGGTTTCTGTTACTGCACAGATATCGATGTTCTCCATGCTAAGGAGAGTTTTGAGTGCATGCATCTTGAGGTTTAGACTTCTGGCGATAAGTAGCATTATTCTTAGTTTCTTATCCCTTGTGATACCTATGGAGGTGGGTTTGTCTTTTGAGCCTTGCCTAAAAAAGGCACTATGGGGGAAGCAAGAGCCTTTGCCAATATCCGAAAGCCCAGGGGTGACAGGTGCAAGCCATCCCTAGCGAAGCATCGTGGCTTGTCGAGCATGTCATCCCAGGCTGACAGGCATTGGATCCCCTTTGAATGACACCAATACTTAAGCCAATTGTTGAAATTGATCATCTTGTCTTCATATTGTGGCATCATTCTTGGTGAGGGTAAGATGCTACTCAAGGTCAGGGTCATACCGGCCTGGGGTACATGCTCAGAGAGCTCCTCTATGTCTCTTTTCATGTAGTCCAGGGAGGTACATCTCAGGTCATTCACACCAGCATGGACAATGACCGAGTCATATTTGTACTTGCCTTGGAGTGACCTGAGTGCTTGTGTTATGTGGCGGATCCTAGCACCCGACAGGCAGCTCACCATGACCTTCTCCTTGTTCAGCCTGGTGAGCGGGACGTCAGTGTGCCTGACGATAGAGTCACCTATTACAAGTGTATCAGGTGTGTTGTTTAGCCTTAAGGGCTGTGATTGTTCGGCACACTGGCTTTGTGAGCTATGCGTTGCATGTGTTTTGTTTTGGGGTAGCGGTTGCTTGGGTGTCTGCTTTGGAGGTCTCTGCTGCTTAGGCAGATTTTTATTTAGAGCCTCCTAGTATGTTTTTGTGTGTTTATGTGTTTGGTTTGCTGTCGTGGTAGGTCTATGTGAGACTGGAATCGTAGTGAGTGTGGTTTCCTTCTCCTCTTGACTGGTTACGCCAGTACTGAGTTGAGAGAGCTTAGCCTCCAGTTTGGCTATATGGTTGCATCTCTCACATGTGTTGGAATTTGTTGGGAGGAGGAGAGGATTGTTTGTGTACATGAGGCAGTTGTAACATTGCCTCAAGATTCCCAGATTCACCAGCTGGACTGGAGAGGAGATTGACAACTGACCTTTGGACATGCTAGAATAGTATTGGGAATTCCTTTATAATTGAAGAAAAGGGCCAATGGGGAACAAGGTACTCAAGGGGAGTTTGTGAGTGTGTAGTGCTTTTAATTTTTTAGTGCTGACTTATATAATTGCTTTAGTGAGCAAGTGCCAGGTAACTTAAATGCAATGTGTTACAGGTAACTTAAATGCAAAAACGACAAACAGTAACTTTATTTCAAGTGAAACAAGGAAATAAGTACAGTAAGCAATGCAGTTATCACTAGGAATCCACAGAAGCGTTGAAAAGCCGTGTTTTAGGTGGAATTAGCGTTTCAGGGAAATAACAAGCAAACAAACAACAAGCATACAAACAAAGCTAGATTCAGCAGGCGTGGATCTAGTCTATGCTACAGCAAACAAGGTGTACCAATTTCAGTAAGAAGCAGTTCAAATATGCAGGCACTATAAGCCTTTAACCAGAAATTCCCAGCTCAGAAGGGCAGAGTCCAGCCTCTCCTCCCGCAAGAGTGCAGATCACAAACCCTCTTAATGTAAAATAACTGGCCTGAAGCCCAAGTGCTTAAACCAGAATTAATACACTTTTAGAATAACAGACACTGAGCCCTCAATCAGCAGTTCCCAACTTAGAAGGATGTAAGCTACCTGTTCTGCCACTACAGTGCGGACCACAAACCTTCTTAATGTAAAACAACTGGTTTGAAGCCCAAGTGCTTAAACTAAAAGGCTTAGAATGAGTTACACCAAGTGAGTACTATTAAGATGACGCAAAAGCAAAATAAAGTAGGAAGAAATACAAATACAGTAAAAGCAGATAAAATTTTTTTTTTTTTTTTTTGAGTGAGCAAATGAGATGGGCCCAGGAGTTACAGGACAGAAACAAGTGCAAATGCAGGCCTTCAAATCAAAAAGTTGAGAGAGATGGAAGACCGCCCAAACGGCCAATAACTACAAATTCTGGGCCAGAACCACTCCTTATGTGGTAGACAGGGTTACCTAATGCTTACCACTCCCACTGATAAGCTAGAAGGCTTCCCTCCAACACAGAAAGGCTTGGGAGGCTCAGAAGCTTACAAACAGTCCTGGATACAGCAAATCTGTATCTGGAACACTAATTACAGGAAAGGTAGGAAACAGGCTTACAAGTTTTTTATTTTTTTGATTTTTTTTTTTTCAGAAAAGTAGCAAAAACAGTAGTAAAAACAATTCACATGCAGTGCAAGCTGGCACACTTGAGTATGTAGCAATATTAGTCCACACACAGTTTGAAAAAATGTAATTAAATTAAAAAGGACTAAAAGCAAGTGCAGAAAGGGTTTATTAGGTAGAATGCGGTAAAGAGATGGGACTGGGGGAGTGTGCTAGATCAAATCTACAGTGGGGCGGGCACTGCAAAAGCCACCAAATTTAAACTACAACCAAGAACAGAGAGAGGGGGGGTGGGGAAGCCAGTTTCAACAGAGATGTGAGGAATCACAGTGCAAATTATAAAACCAGAAAAATATATACTGATCTCTGTATATTTTCAGAACAGTAAGACAACAGATATCTAAGCAACAATTTAGCTCTATAATACAGAATAATACAGAAAAATATACTCAGCTCTATATATTTGCAGATAGTCTTGTAAGGCTCTCTCTCAGTGCACAGGTTCCAATTTAAAATCAATTTTACTTTCTCTAACGTGAAGCTAAAATGTTCAAATATGACATCAGTCAAAGAAGTCCAGAAGTTGTTTCAAGTGGGTAACTTTTAAACCATGTCAGTTTTCAGAAACAGCAAGCAGAGCTCAAATGAGCACATCTAATATAGAAAACGAAAAAAAAAAAACAAAAAAAAAGTTGTATGTTGTTTTGCTTTCCACGCAGAAAGCTCAAGTGAATTTTGTCCTTAAAAGGAAAACAAAGCTACCTCGTTAGCTATCTGCTTTTACTCAAAACCATTTAGTTATGGATTATTGACTATAATTATTTCATTTAGTAAAGAGAAAAATTATAACTCTTGATTAAATCCACATTAAATGTCTACTTTGAAATACAAATAACATTCTTATACTTCTAATAAAATGTTCACCTGTCATTTCTTTCATGAAGCACATGCAAAGGGTTACAAAGACAATAAAAGGCACAACAGTTGCAGCCTGAAGTTCGTTAAGCTTCCTTTGCAAATGGATGGATTTGGTGTGATGGTTAAGGTCTTCACCCCCCCCCCCATAGACAGAAAGTACCATGTTTGATTCTGACCTTGGGATATTACCTAGTCTTAAAATGTCATTTCAGGGTAATTAGCCAATTATTCAGTTATGAACCTATTTATAGGGTTGGGATTATTATAATGGTTAAGGTGCTTACCTCACAGACACAAGGCACAAGGTTTGATTCTCATCTTTGGAAGGGATTTGCTAGGTTTAAAATGGTCCACAAGGACAGTCTTCCTAATATGAACCTATGAAAACAGCATTCCACCTAGGAAACTACTGTTTCGGTTTACACCGACTGTTCAAGAATTTGTTGTACAGAAAAAGATTGCTGTGATATGTTTATATTCTTTTTTATTTTAGCAGTTGATAACATTTTTGAGTTCTGTTTTAACTATACCTATGTTTAAATTCAAAATAATATTTGATACATTTTGTATAACATGACTTATTAATGTGACTATATTCAGCATATAATATACAGAACACACTATAACAATCTGGCATGCACCTTGATCATATTAATGCATTTGAAGCTAACTTTTCTTCATTATAAAATCTGCCTTATCGTGAGTAATTTGATTATTCAGTGCTTTCCTTTATGCTTTATTATCTTTGTTTGTATGGTTTGTTTATACAGAAGTTGAATAGATGGTGGTAATATTAAAGTCATTATATTTTTTTTGCTTTTTTGCTTTTTTTGGCAAATAAAATTTCCTTTAGTTGGTGCCTCTGTTACTACTACAATCTCCAATCCAAGCAGTTTCCAAAGCTGTAATTCTCCTCATTGTTAATTAAAGGTCCTTATTACCATGTATGCCCTTTAGACAACTTATTCCTTGGGATGCTGACATGACTTGTAGCTGTACCGTACCCCACAAATGATGATCCTATCCTTCCCACTTTAGAAGACCTGCACCCACAGGAATATTCGAAAGCAACCTGCCAACTAAAAGATGACTGTGGAACAATTTCCAACCCAAGACAATGCTTTTCTTCTAACTTTGGAAAAACTGCACACACATGAACATGGACAGGAGAACTGTTCTGCTACCTAAAACATGACTACGCCACCATGTCCTACAAATGATAATACTTTCCTCTTAACCCATCCCCTGTCATATTTATTTTGTTGTGTACCTTTACGGTCCTGCTCAGGTAATCACATTGTCTTCCTACCTAACCTCTACATAGACTGCTTGTTTGCAAAACTGTTAGCCCTTCCCATAGAAATGTTTATTCTCACTTGCCATCTCCAGATTTACCATGCAATCTTGTTCATTTTTACTGTATTATCCCTGAATTTCCTACTACAGTTAGCATCACTCTTACCTTCTCATTTGCAAGTTTTCTTTCATTTCTTTACTTCCTGTTCAATACCTTGTTGCATTATTAACTATTATATAGAATTGCCTGCACCTGCTTTAAGGCATTGCATGTATTTTGTAGTTATTAGAAATCTGTATATTTATTTAACAGCCAACCAGCAGTGTGTTTTGTACCTGTTTTTGAAGCATACATCTTGTGAAAGTCCATTGTCTGTTCCTTACTGGTGTATATCACTTTGTTAGTTTATAATCCAAACTGTTAGCTTTTAGTAATTAATGACTTCCCAACATAATGGGCCAGCCATGAAAAGACTTGCTCTTGATGCATGTGACTTACTTTGGTGTATTATACTAGAGTATGTCACTTGCACTGAGAGTAACTCATTTGAAGTCTGCCCCGCCCCATGTAAGCCTAATTTATGCATAGGCCTTTTTCCAGAGTAAGTCACTTACACCATGTGCAAGTCTTTAGAAAGTTAACCGGAGTAAGTCACTTACAATGACAGCAAGTCTTTTAGAATCTGGCCCAATGGCTTGTCTGCAATATTAAATCAGCATATACATATATGTAGACATACATATTTATACACACACATATGTCATGTTGTGCTTTGTTGACTTGCAGTACATCACAACTGACTTATCACTCCAGACTTGCAATTGACACCTTGGGCCATAAAGGGAGGACAAGTCCCTTGTTCTCCATGATTGGACTCTATGAACTGGGTCTCATTGAATATTTTTGCAGTGTATCAAGACCCAATGGAAGACACCTTGACAAAATGGTACTTGTGTGTGTGTGAGTGTGTGAGTGTGTGTGTGTGTGTGTGTGTGTGTGTGTGTGTGTGTGTGTGTGTGTGTGTGTGTGTGTGTGTGTGTGTGTGTGTGTGTGCTCATGTGGGAGTGCTACAGAATCTTGAAAGCCCAAAATCCTGAAGACCAAAATCCTGAGACCAAAATCCCAAAAGTTCAAAATACTGAAAACTCAAAATCCTGAAAACACACAGGATACCAAGGCCCACTATATTCTAGCACAGAAACAAATAAAACACAACCTATATTAGTGTTCTCCAAGTATAAGCATGGGCCAAGCCCCCCCATGCTCCCCCCACACCCCCCTGCTACTTAAATCTATCATCTCCAAGATTGCACTAAGTGTAGTGAAGTGCAATCTTGGAGTTGGTATATTTATGTAGCAGGTGGTGTGGGGGGTGCAGGGTGGTTTGAAATATAGAATGTTTTGCACTTTCACTTAGCAATATAGTCTCAAGACAAATACTACATGCACAGATTGAATTTAATTTCTTTAAAAATATTTTTACTAGATGACTTGCAATAACCATGAAAAGGGAAATAAAAGATAATAACAAAACAAAGCCATACAACCTATTTACAACAGTTTTAAGCTAGAGAGCACACATTAGTAGCAGAAAATGGAAAGTAATATTCAGGATGAGAACAAAGATAAGATATTTATAACTAAAAATTGTATCTGACATATCAAATAACATTTAGTTTTAATTTTAACAAGCAGCATGTAGAGCAAATGCTTCTTATTATAATATGAATGAAATAATGCTGTAAAATAAAAAAATGTTAATATTATGATATCATCAACGTAGTAATATTCTTTTTTAATGATTGCTGGGAATTTCAATTTATTTGATTAGATTTTGGAAGCAGTTTTCAGTTTTTTTATAATTTCTTTGTATCTTAGCACCTCTTCCAAGAAATATTAGCCAAAGTAATCCAATGTATCATATTGTAGAACATTACCAGCATGAGTAGAATAAAAGGAACCATTAGCTGGTCATTGTCTATATCATTTATATTCATTTTTTGACCAGGTAAGCCCACTGGGTACAGGTGTCCCTTTTCAATGGTGATCTGGGAGCACTGTCTGGTTAAGTGAATTGCTCTGAGTCAAATAGTAAGCAAATGGAGGTGGTAGGGGTCAAGCACTCTGCCTTGAACTACAAGAAGCAGCTCATTTACATATCAAAGTTGCAGTACTCTGCACTCACTGCCACACTTACTTTATTAGGTAAAATGTACAAAATTGTGAATCTCCCACAATAGGTCCATTTTAATATCCTGGCCTTTTTAGCTTGGTTTGAATGAAGACCATGTACTTTTAGAAAAAGGATATTTCAAACAATTGTGTAGAAAATTAACATTACTCACAAAAAAACTCATACACTTTATATAAAGGGCTGGAACATAAGTAGCTTTCTTGGTAGGATTAAAGCTTGTAGAATCAATAATTGCAAACTGAGCATAGCATATTTTTTGTGAAAGGGCTAGATTAAAACTAAACCCATCAAATGTTTTGCCACGTCTGCTCTTGCAGACAGAAACCATAAGATGACCATATAGAAGAGCAGTAATCATTTAATCATTTTTCCTTAAAGTTCATAATAAAATAATAAGAATTAAAGCTCATGTCATCACTTGATGTAAGAGTTGAAAAGACCTGATTTTTCCAAAGTTTAGTTGAGATGACAGAAAATGTAATATAAGTAATGACCACATAAGGTTAACCCACTGAAAGTTTTATGGACAAAGAACATGTCTTACATATTTATGAAATTAAGTTAATTTAGAGTTAAAGTCCAATACTGTTTTATTTCTTAAGTAAGGGAACTTGAGACAAGTTACTTGTGTTACCACCTGCGGTAATATTAGAGTTGTCATCAGTGACTATACATTATGTGTAGGTGTCAGTTAGATTTAGTATCTCTACTAACTTTTGAAATTGAGAAATTAGAGCATTAAAGAAATTATGGATTTTTACACTAATTAGGGTTTTCTTGCCTAATAAAGGGAAGAAAAAGTATATTGTAGTCATATGACAAAATCATGAGTTTTTACCAAATATGAGACAGGAGATGGATCTAAGTAGTTTTATTGATGACATAGTTAATATTTTAAGAAGCATTCTTGATCTAATTACTAAATAGAAGGTTGGAATGTCCAAAAGATCTAAATCCCTTAGTTGTCTTGGTGCAGATAATTTTTGAATGAAACCTGGTTGATTTGAATGAGTAGGAGAACTGAAGATTTTAGCAGTAACAGGTTGGCATTAGATGAAATAAACATTTAGGAAAAAATATTCCTTTTAACTATAGGCATTTCAGAAAGGACCAACACGTTCATACATACCTATCTTTTTCTATCAGATTCAGTTGAATTCCAGAACAATTAGACTGTCAGACTGTGAAATATTATAAGAGTAATATATTGCTAGGTAGTTTAGGCTGGGTTTAAGAAAAGAGAGATGGCAACTGTTGACACAACACCCTGATCGCATGTAGAAAATGGAAAAAAGGGGACCGATGATGATTATGATGATTTAAGAACGGCCTGCAGATCACATTATAGTTTTCAGGTATGGAAAAATTGGGTCTATATTATAATCACCAAAGCTGTCTTTCATGAATACATGTTCATCGACACATAAATGTCGAAGAACGAGAAGAGCAAAGTACCAAAAGAGCGAAATGCAGAAACGCCGAACGCATTCCCGGAAGTAACAGCGCTATACAGGTAAGGTAAACCTAACTGTATAAAACCTTACCTAAAACACTTTTTCAAATGTTTTTGCAGGGGGTCAAGCCCCCCTGCGCCCCCCACCCCTCCTACTTAAATATACCAACTCCGAGACTGCACTACAGTGGGGAAAAGTATTCATTTCCTCATCCCTATGATCACCCTGCTGGCCAAGAAAATCCATTCGGCATTCTCCATTTTGCTCTTTTGGTACTTCGCTGTTCTTGTTCTTCGACATTTATGTATCGATGAACATGTATTTGTGAAAGTCAGCTTTTGAGATTCTGATATAGATCCGGAAAAATTATTGATTTTTGATATAGGTTTGTAGATTCTTACTAGGCTTACAGCCAAATGACACCATTGACAAGCATAGCCACATCACCTATTGAGAGACCAGCACTGGTCCCTGTTATGTAGATATTCTCCACATATTCCCAGTGAAAATCTGTGATCACTCATCCAATCATACAGACTGGTTTTAAGGGTTGTTAGTGACGTATTCTGCTTGATAGGTAAGGGCAGCCTATTGAATAAATCGGTGCTTGGGGCTTTACTATGTATAGGTATCTGTTGTACATCAAGTGCTGTTGATGTAGTAGCCTAGGTTTAAGTCTCTGAAATAGATGTTTGCTTTAAAACTGGTTCTATTTAAGTGACGGAGTTCAAAGAGTCCTGCATCACTCATAACACAGAAGGTGAAGCAGTGATCACCCACTGAGGTGTCTGTATGACAATAAGTAGAAGGACAGGGCTTTTAGTCTGTCACAGTAACTAAAGAAACCTGAGATATTTTTGGTAAGTAAATACTGAAGTTTCTCAAGCTGGTTTAAGTGCTTAGCAAGATAGGTGCTAAAATCTGTATTTTGTTCAATGATTGGCCCAAAAAAGTGATAAACAAAGTGAGTCTATAACTTCTTTGATCCTTGAGCAGACATCACAAAAGATAAGTTGCACACAGTAGACAAATCCTCTAACCACCACAAAGACATGGTGGGCAAAAGAGTGTCTATTATCAGCACATGTACCCCAAGTACCTGATGGCTGACATGTTCTGAGAAAGTCCTGTTTCATGTAAGGGATGAAAGTCCTTAAAAGAGGACCTACAATATCTGTAAGTTCACGAAGTACAACAGCTTCAACTGCTCAACATATCCCATCATCAGTTCCACCTTTAACAAGTGCAACAACTGGAATACAAAGCACAGGAAATGGCTTTTTTGTTTGTAAGGAGCCACATTGAGGCTAGATATATCAACCTAAATATTTCTATTCAGCAAATCATTTTAAAGAGCTGAACTCCATCCTTCAGAAATCCCCTCCTAATCTTGATTTCTCCCTGGAAGGGGAGACCTGTAGGGAAAATCTAAAGCTATTGCTTCCTGACAGCATGGAGATAAAGAGCGTTTTGCAATTACCATGTAATGAGCACATGAAAAGAATGATGGTAATCTTGTCTGTACAATGCGAGAAACATTCTTTCAATGAACATGTTTATATCTCATGAAGACATGCATTGACATGCTTCCCTTATCTCCTCATTGTCTATTACTGGGATAAGTTCACAATTTACAGACGGGAAGAAAGCAGCAGCTCTTTGGAAAGCTGATGGTTCTTTACCACATGGTTGCATATGGCTTTTTGGAGGAGACTTCAACTGAAAAATTAGCCTCCATCACTGCAGCTTTCTAAAAATAACACATTACTTTTCTCCAAATACTCATACCTCTCAACTTCTCACTCTGATGAAGTCCCATGTTTAGTCCCATGTTTAAGTTTGTTAGGGACAAAAGCACTCAGTATTAAAGTGGATTTAAATGACTGCTTGGTTGCACCTGGTTTTTGCTGCCTGCCCTGGTTCTTTGTTCTGGAGTGTGGTGAAGGGATGTTTTATTGTTGTCCTTGACTTTTATGATAACAATATGGTAAACTTTGTAAGATCCTAGACAACATTTTTAAGCTTTGGAATATAAAACTTAACACTTTTAGTAAGTTTTACATTACACATTGCCAATTGTACTTCTTTTAGTTAGAAGGATTTAAATAACATTTTTGCATGGCCTGATTTAATTTTGATAATCAAATTGAGTTAAAATATTGATTAATGCCTACATTGTGAGTTCATGTGATAGCAGTATATAAGCTATTAAATAAAGGAAAATTCAATGATTTCTTTACTGGATCTAATTTATCTACTGAAGGTTTTTGTACCTTGAAGGAGTTTCTATACATTCAGAATCAAAGGCCATAATCCTAGCTTCATGCGGTGTGACATGAGTTTGAGCGTATTAGGTTTAACTCCTTCTATACGTTTTTAATCTTTTGTTCAGCAGAACTGTTGTATTCTATTACTATATTTTTTTATTTTTTTTAATTGATCTAATATTACTTTTTCCTCTTTAAACACCTGATTCTTTTTAAACGCCTTCATCAAATTAACATTTTGCACTTAAGACATAGGCACACATTAATAGAAACCAAAACAAACCATATTAACATTTTTTTACATTTATATACATTATACATTACACATATGCTTTCCTTCTTTATAACAACTGTCATTCAGTCCAGCATTAAATAATTTTCTCATTTTCCATCATTCCTTGAACTTTATTCTTCCTTCTGACCATTATTCTGCATGTATTGCCCCTACAAATTCCCTTTATGTCTATATAATTTTGCTCCTTCCCACTTCCAGTTCTGTTATCTCTTTTGCAACACTCGGTACTTCAAATACAGCTGATTTAGATTTTGATTTTCATTTTCTAGTAATTGATTTTTGGCAGCCAATAGAATTAAACCTAATAAGGCCTTACTATGTCAAGGTAATTCCGATCCTGTTTCCCAGCACAAAGGAATCATTTCCATAGTTACAGCCATTTGTGCCACCAATACTTCTGACTCTGGAGATAAATCACTTGTTTTTTAATAGTATCTGTTATTTTTCTCTTGAAGGCATTCCATTGTATATTGAGTTTAATCAGTGCAGAGTCCATGCTGTTACAGAGATCTTTGAGTCAGTGTGACATAAGTTCAGTCTCTTAAAAGTTATCAAGAAGTTTAGGATTAAGTGCCTCATTCCAGCCTGATTTGGTTTTATTTCTAAATGAGAAAAAAAGAAAAGAGATAAACAAAATGTTAACTGGTCTGAAAAACAAAGGAGTTCATTAGCAACTTGTTTTACAGGGGGAAATTTGAAATAAGGAAAAGGTTTATTGTCTAGCACTTGTGTGCAGTAGAACAGAAGGCAAATTTGTTGAAGGTTAGATGTATTTTCAGGATCTCACCACGTCAAATCTCATTTGTAGTTCAGAAATCATATTAGATGCAGTGGAGTTATAACGCTTGTTTTGACAAATCTATCTCTAGCATGACCATTATAATGTTCCACTCACCACCACTAATACAATACTGTTTTTTTAATTCAGATTATATATCACACTAATATAACCAACTTGTCCACAACATAATACTGAGAAATTAAACATTAGTCATTTATGTATTTCTATTTGTAAATCAGGACAGTCTGTCTAAGCATTTGGTCCAATTTAGCAGAGTCTCATGGAGAAAAGCTCCACACATACATTGACACATATATATATATATATATATATATATATATATATATACATATATATATATATATATATATTTATTTTATTTTTATTTTACATTTGTTGATTCGGAAAGTCCGACTGGACACATTTCCATTTTCAGCAGAGGCCCAGGGAGAAAAGCTCCAGTAAAACATACATCATCAAGCAGGTATGAACAATGGTATTTACATAGAAATAAGGCAGAAAAATATTAGAAAATATCAGATATCTATCTATATATCTATCGATCTATCTATCTATCTATCTATCTATCTATCTATCTAACTATACACACACACACACACACACACATATATATATATATATATATATATATATATATACACACACACACACACACACAGACATATGTATATATATATATATATATATATATATATATATATATATATATACACACACACACACACACATATATATATATATATATATATATATATATATATATATACACACACACACACACACACACACACACACACACACACACATATATATATATATATATATATAGAGAGAGAGAGAGAGAGCTCAAATCAACATAACCTAATAAATACATGGGGGCAATATAAACACAAAAGGTTGTTACACAGGAAGAAGCTGGTGGAGAGAGGGAAGATAGTTCTAAGGAGGAGAGCTATGGTGGGAGGGAAGGGTGCAGCAAGAGTGAGAAGACTGGAAATTGGGGTGTAGTTGGGTAGGGGTTACATCTTACTAGGACAACATTAGTTGATAAGAAGAGACAAAGGAGTGTAGATGAGAAAGAAATTAATGAAGGGGTGTAAAAATAGGGTAGTTATATTAGAAAATGAAGCCTAAGGACTTTAATGCTTTGGTAGTTATGCAGTTAGTTTAATGGGTTATTTTGTTGTGAGAGCACAAAAAGTACCAGATGGTGGCCAGATAAACTTTTCTAGAGAAATATATTTGTGTTTTTGATCTGAGATCAGAAGATTCTGAATTCCATAATTTTGCAACATAGAATACAAACTGTCTTTGTGGTAGTTGTGTGATTTTGTTGTCTGGATTTGATTTTTATTTCTAGATTGTAGTTGCCTGGATAACTTGTATCTACTGATTAGATTAGCAAGAGCTGGACATTTGTTTGGTTTATGACAGATGGCATGTGTCATTCTGAGTTATAAGGGTGTATTGGAGTTATAGCATGGATTTTTTCAATGCTATGCAGTGGTGATTTTTGCTGTATATATCGTTGGCATACATCTGTGGTTTTATTCTAAAAATGTTCTATTTTTTTGAGTTTTCTCTTTTGTAGGTTTGTTAGAAGAGGAGATATGTATATGATATTTGGAACTAATATGAAGATCACATTTTAGTTTTTTCTCAATAATTACATCTAGAAATTTGGAAAGAAACACTTATTCTGCAGCAGTTATTATCTGTAGTTTTTTATGCTAAACCAATCAGTAGTTTTTGAATAGCAGTTCAGGTATGAATATGATTAATTTTGTATTTTTGGCATTTAATACCTCTTGTGTGTCAGTAAGCCAGTGTTCAAGTTTATTGAAAGTGTGCTCTGTCATTGTTTGGAAGTTGGCAAGGGTGGTTGCTTTACTAGCATCATGTGCATATTGAATTAGATTGTTTTATCAGCTGTCTTATACAAGTCATAGGTAAGCATGTTAAATAGGAGGAAGTCAAAGGCACAGCCTTGAAGGACTCGTGTATTAATAGACTGAGTGAGGAATTGATGTCCCTCCATTTTACTGTGTGGGATCTGCTGGAGAGGTAATCCTGGAATGGTTGCATTACTGTGCTGCTCCTATGTAAATGAGCAAGCTTAAGCTGAAGAAGTTTATGGGATATTGTGCCAGATGTTTTTGATAGGTCTAAAAAGATCGTGTCATTACATGGAATATTGTGTCAAATGTTTGTGACAGTATCTATATTGTGGTTTTGATTTCTGTTGATTGTGTGGGATAAGGATACAAATACAGTGTCTCTGCTATGGTTGTCTTGGAAACCATTCTGGTTTGATGCTATTAGCTTATTTATATTAAGTACTCAAATATCTGCTAGTGGACTCTTTTTTACCAAAACTTTGAAGAGTGGTGATAATGAAGCATTAGGTATGAAGTTGGAGACTATGATATTGTATTTCTTTATAGACAGAAATGTTATAAAACAAACAAACAAGTATTTAAATAGTAAAATTTCCAGTGGAAATCTTGCAATTATGGTGCCAAAAAATGTCCAACCAATGAAATAAGATATGTTAATGAAGTGTAAATCAATTCCCCAATTTTTCTTAGGCCTTAATATGTTTAAATTGCAGCATACCTACAAATGCTAGATTCCCCTTATAATAGCCACATACGTATATGACAATATGATTGGCTGTTAAGCCAAATTGTTATAATTGAATGGCTAGAAAATAATGGATTTCAATTGGACAACACCCTTCATACTTGACTGTTATTTTTTTTTCTAGATGATAGCATTGTGATATAGACTCCATTGCCTCGTTTGGCTATTACACTTGTCTTTTTGTAGTGAATTTTTACAATTAGATTCACATTGGACCAATAATAAGAATTTTTTTTAAATTAACATACTCTAATCTTTTCTAGTAGTCAACAGACATAAAGATGATTCTATGATTGGCTACTAAGTTTAACCACCGTGAACTGATTGGTTAAAATAGAACAGATTCCAAGTAGACAGTATAATGTATGTGCAATTTTGATTTGCCGATGTTTTATTGGCCAATAAGTTTAAGAACTCAATCTTATAGGCCTCTTGAAGGGTTATGGCTATCGTCACATTCTATACTAATATTTTATGAGTATGCTTGTCCTAGGTCAATGTTGGAAAAAATAATTTACCCTAAATAATGTATAACTACGAATTAGACTTATTTTGGCTTACTATTAAGAAATAACTTATTTCAAATAATACGCTTTTTGTGAGCGATAATCTTTTCCAGTAGCTAATAATATATATATTAAAATGATATTATGATTGGCTGCTAAGTCTAATCACTGTAAACTGATTGGTTAAAATAGAACAGATTCCAATTATGTATATAAAATTTTGATTTGCTAATTTTTCAGTGGCCAATAAGGTCACAAACTAAATGCTATAGGTCTCTTGAAGCATTATAGCTATTGCTGCATTTTATACAATTATTTTATGAGTATGTTTGCCTTAGGCCAATGTTGGAAATATAATCTGCCTTAAATAATGCATAACTAAGTTATGTCTGTGACTTAACATCTTAATTCTATTGATTATATTTATTGAATAGATATAACCAATGCTTCATCTTGAAAGGCTATCATATGTTTTGAAACACAGGAAGAAGCTTTAATTATTCACTATATATATAGCTATGATTGCATGACATTAAGAAAGTAAAAAGCATTAAATATTCTTTGAAATGTTTTTACTATTTTGTGTATTGACTCAGAGAAACATGATTTGTTTTGAATGGCTTTGCCAAAATTTTGATCTGTCAGTTTCAACTTCATTGGTTAGCAAAGCCATTTTAGAATTCAATCAGTAATTATAAGAGGTTTAATATAAAGTTTAGCTTTAAAATATGGCAAATTCATGATGACCATATTCAACATCACTTAGTAAATTATGAACCATGCTTTCCTTCCTTAGAGATTGGCCACATTTACTGATAACAACATTCAGTTTGGCATATAAATATATTTCAGTTTTGATGGTTTATGACTGATTTGCCGACAAAGCTGATATTAGAACCTGATTGGTCAATGTGAATGGGTATTCTCAATGTGAATGGGTATTCTCTGACTTGAGATTGTATAACCATATTTTGTAATATAAGTGTGAATTACTTGTTCATACTTTGTATTCATTCATAGGAGAGCTACATATCCTATATAAATAAAGAGCCACACTTTTATGGCTTGGCCAAACATGATGGTATCAGATACCAACTTCAAATGTGCACAGCTCAGTCTCTTCTTGTATAGACCAATCATAGTATTTCTATTGGATGAATTTATCTATATTCATTTTTGATAGTTTTTTTTCCTTAGTACTTGTGATTGTCTTTAACTGATTTTTTAATACAAGAACCTATCTCATAATAATTTTTAATTTATTAGTTTTAATGTTTTAATGGTCTGATATACTTATACAATTATTGAAAATACATTTTTTTGCTGTAAGGCAATGAAAATAAGATGAATGACTGAAAATGTTTAACTGTTGGTATTTACATGATGAGATGAATGCCTTCACTAGTGAATTATGTCATTGGTTTAAGAGATGGCTTTTCTACTATGAATGGTTGATTTCCACTTCATTAACATATTTTATTTCATTGGTTGGACATTTTTGGCACCATAACTGCAAGATTTCCATTGGACATTTTATTATTTAAATACTTGTTTGTTTGTTTTATACTTTGATCTGAAGAATGTTATACTAACCTGAAAGCACTCATCTTCTTATTAAGAAAATGTTTTAATCAACTGTGGCGGTCATGGTGTTCTACTTTGGATTTATACTGCTATATGTTTATGGATACCCCACCTTTATGACCATCATCCTTGTTTTTTTGTGGATATATATATATATATATATATATATATATATATATATATATATATATGTAGTAGAAGTACATACTGTTCTGTTACAGATCTATTTATAAGAATTGTTATTGGGTAAGCAATAGTGTCAGCTGTAATGCATAGGTACTCTGGTAGGATATTCTCAGGGTCTTATAAGATACAAGTAAAGTGAAATTAAGATTTCTTTTTATGTATAGGAAATGCATTTAGAAATTAGATGAGGCAAATAGAAGCTACTACAGAGAAGCAATAATCAGAAGAGAAGAAATTTTCAACATGAATCTAGACCTTTTACAACAGTCTGATTGGAGAGGTATGTCACCTATATGGTGTAGAAAAAATGTTTTTTTTTTTTTTTACCAAAATTACGAAAATTAATTATACTACATTTTTTCACAGTTAATGTGAGACTACTGTCCTTGTACCAAATATTAACACAGTTGAATGCATGTTGGAGCACTTGTGAATCAGTGAAAGATCAAATAACAATTTCCAATTTACAATATGCTGTAGACTTATATAACTATAGGCCAATAGTGTTGGCCTGAATGTCTGAGAAATAGAAGTCAGAAAGGTGAGAGTCCAATATTCAGTCATATGGTACACCTCTCATACCTTTTTTGCTTTCAGCAGTGGCTTTATCCATTGCATGACATAAGGATTTATATTCAAATTTACAAGTTTGTCAATAATGTTTGCATGTGGAATAGGGTAAGAGGCTGTGGTTAGGTCCAGATATGGTGTATATACTGCATAACCACTACCTACTGCTTTGACCTTTTCTCAAATAAATTAATGATGCTAAAGAAGCAGGACTTTCCTTTGACAAACTGAACTGATGAGACCCCAGGTTGAGAGAATTTCAATGTCCAGATTAATGAGATCTGAAATAATATGTTATATAGCTTTGCATGTGAAGCTAATGAGATAAATGCAAATATAGTTATCCGGGTCTCTTGATGAGACACTTTTGTCCAGTGACATGGCAATGGTTGTTTTCCAGGCTTCAGGATACAACCAGCAGAAAGCTTAAATCAAAGAGGTTATAAAGGTGTTCCAAGAGGCAATATTTGATATTGATAATCAGGCAATCTGGTATGTTATCTGGACCTATGGATGTAATACTATTAGTTTTTGAGAGGATTGGAAATTAAAGTGAGGTGGATGTGACTGTGGATTCTGTGGAATAGAAATAACTATGGCTGAAGTAAAATTTGTACCAAGTAGTCAACTTGGATATTAGCTATTTTCTTTGGGTTAGAATGGGCATTATTGTTGTAGACTAGCTCTAAACATTGTTTGGTGTTAGCTATTATCTTTCTGACTTAGTTCAGACATGATTTGTAGTTGTGTTTCATTTAGTGAATATCTTAAGTTCATATTCTGGTTTGAGCCTCCTAATGTTCCCTTAAACTCTTTAGTGATTTGCTTAAGGTTGCTCTACAGAAAATAGAATGTTTCTGATAAGCATTAAGTATTTTTTTCTCTTGTTATACCATTTATATATAAAGGTATTCCACCTTACTAGTATTTTTTTTAAATTGCTCATTATATTTTATGCTGATAGGGACTGATCTATCTGTATAACTATTTAAGTGGCAGGAGCAGTCAGAAGCATAGGCAACAGTTTTTATAAATGGAATAAGTGATCAAATAACTGATGGACATTTGCTTTTGACAAGAACATAAAGATGGAGGCATCTATGTGGGAAGTACTACCAGTTTTAAAGGAAAAAATCACTGGTTTACTGGAGTTCTGTTGCTTGCTATATAATGGTAATTAAGTTTGTGTAGGATGATTTGGGCAACTAAGAGTTCAGATTTGGTGTCCTGCAGAATCTGTCATGATTATATCCCTGACAAATATTGATACCCTGCCACAACTGCCACAATACCTAAATATATGACAGACACAAAACTAAGTACAAGGAGTGTTTTCATTATCTGGAAGCCATGTCTCTGTAACTACACATGTATGAAAGTGTTCATGTCATTGATGTGGGAGACGGGTTGTTTGCTGCCATTGTTCTAATTTAATAAGTGCGCTAATGGCACCATAGAGTAGGTTAGGGTTGTTGTTAGTTGTTAGGATTGTAATCTTTAGAAAACATGTTTCATTTCTTTTCTTTTTGTATTGATGTTTTAGCTGCTTGTTCTATAATTTGTCTGCTGTCTGTTCCAGGTTTTCCAAGCCTTATCATGCAAGGTCATCATTTCAGTTGTAGTTTTGGCTAGACAGGGGGTGGGTATAACTTGACTTTTTCTTTTTAAAGGTGTAGTTACTACTTCATTCAGTGGTAGATATTACTACTTCATTCAGTGGTAGATATTTTAGACCTGTACAGTTTATTTGTTAAAATAATTGAAGTGAATGTTATGCAATGGATGTACGTAGGCAACGTTTTTAGTATTTTTCCTTGCTTATAGTTTATGAATGTAGGATAATTGCCACTTAGTGTGTCATAATGTATGTCCACATCCTTTATGTAGCTGGTCTTTGTAATTAGTATCCAGTCTAAAATACTACTCCTGCTACTTTGCTTTTATACTCTGCTAAGTTCACATATTTGCTGTGTAAAGCTGTATGAGTGGTAAGTTGTTGTTGTTTGATTGAGAGGAGGACACCTTAGACCAATCCATTCTCTATGAAATATAGAAGATACCATACTGAATCCAGGCATGTGTATCATGGACAGTATTCCAGATTCCTTGTTCTGGTGCCACTATTCCAGAGGAAGACCATACCAAAAAAACAAAACAAAGCTGGCTAAATTATTAAGGGTTCACCATTTCTGGGAGTATTGGCCACTCCAGTCTCTGAGAAAAACAGAAGATACCAGACTGGCTAACTTGTGGGTTGGTGGGGGGGTGTTTGTATCTTTATAAAACATTTTTCTTTTCATTTGGGATTGATGTTTTACCTTGTATATGCATTATGTATGCGGATTCCTAAGGCATGCACTTTTGTAATTATACTTCATTGCTTCAGTCCTCAAAACAGAATTAAGTAATATGGGAATACACCAATGACATAAGGGGTATGGCTAATTAGGTAATATGGGAATATACTAGTGACATAAGGGGTATGCCTAATTAGGTAATATGGGAATACACCAATGACATAAGGGGTATGCCTAATTAGGTAATATGGGAATACACCAATGACATAAGGGGTATGCCTAATTAGGTAATATGGGAATATACTAGTGACATAAGGGGTATGCCTAATTAGGTAATATGGGAATACACCAATGACATAAGGGGTATGGCTAATTAGGTAATATGGGAATATACTAGTGACATAAGGGGTATGCCTAATTAGGTAATATGGGAATACACCAATGACATAAGGGGTATGACTAATTAGGTAATATGGGAATATACTAGTGACATAAGGGATATGCCTAATTAGGTAATATGGGAATAAACCAGAGACATTAGGGGTATGCCTAATTAGGTAATATGGGAATACACCAATGACATAAGGGGTATGACTAATTAGGTAATATGGGAATATACTAGTGACATAAGGGATATGCCTAATTAGGTAATATGGGAATAAACCAGAGACATTAGGGGTATGGCTAAATGGCTTCTTAGTAAAGTCTCTTCCAACATGATTTAGCACATCCATGTAGGAATTTCCATTCATTCTATACATATACATGTACTGATCAGGTTACACAGTTCACAAAACACACACTTACTATTATTTTGGTGTGTTCTTCTGTCAAGCTTTAGTATTCTTATAGGGCTGTCTCTGAAATGGAAAGTGGGTTACACAACCTTAAACTATAAATCACTTTCAGCTGTTACATAATTACTTTACTACTTACAGTCTGTAGTGTTTACAACTGTAGTGTAAAAGGGGGAAGTCACGTCCTCCACTGTTGTGGACCCTTTGATTTGTTGTGCATAACATTGAATAAAAGGGAAAACTCCTCTGTCATCAAAGTTAGTTTTGCTGAATGGCATTTGCACATTTTACATTTGGTGAAATTAACTTTGCTGATTTGACATGTTCTCCGAATAAGAATCATGGTTGACTTGGCAAAGGTAGTTTCAGTGACAGTAAAAGGTTCAAAAAGTTCCCACTGCAACTATCTTTGGCAAACATAAAAAACATTTTTTTACAGTGAGGAAGGAAGCCCCCCTGCATCTTCCTATGTGGGAAGAAACCCCACACCCCCCCAAATGTATCGATATCATCTCTTTGTGAGTTCTGGGGCATTTGCTTCCCTGCAAGAAATGTTTTCTTGTGTTCATTGAAGGTAGACTTGGTGGGAAGTTTTCAGTCTTCATACTTTCGTCAAAACTACCTTTGAAGAATCAACATGATTCCATGCAATCAAGTTTCCCCCCCAGTGCACACACAGACTGAAAAAAGGAGCAGAAAATCTCCTTGATAACTGACCTCATTTCCTCTAGTGAGGCTGAATAGACTGTCCAAAACAAGCTATAGGTGTTGGAGGTCTAACCTAGTCAACAACAAAAAAAGGAATAAACAAATGTGAATGTAAATGTTTTATACATGAGTATTCACAACACCACTTCTTGCTGTTAACTTATTCTTGTTGTTATTATTATTATTATTATTATTATTATTATTATTATTATTATTATTATTGTTAATAGTAGTATTTTTATGCACTTTCCTAACTGTTTGTTAATGGTAAGGTCCGTGCCTTACAGCTTCAGGGTTCAGATTCATTCACTGCCTGTATGCTGCTTTCCTCCCACCTCTCAGACACATGCTATGATAAATTTTGCATGTATGTATATGTTCTGTCCTTGCCTTTGCAGTCCAGGTCATGGCTGAAGACAGTCAAGGAAAGACCAGTTCAGATATCTGGTTGACAAATAAATAAATAAATAAATAAATATAGCTATGTTAATGCTATTATGAATTGCATTCAACCCACCTCTTCCTCCCATGTTTTCTCAGAAAGCATGTACCGTACACTGACCATCGCTCATCCCTCTCTAACATAGATGACGTACAGGCGGGGTAGTTCATTTTGATAGTTTATTACATAGAAATACATCAGGATGGATAGCAGCATCATAAAATACAAACAGACTGATTAACAGACAGACTTCACAGACATACATGCGTACATCTCAACAGCTTACTACCAAATGACAGTCAGCCTCGCACATGCTCAGTATTTATACACTAGTGCAAGCCCTCAGATGGCTTCTTAAAGATACATAGACACACATTGATATATATCCTCCCTCTTAAAAAGATTGCCCTTGGTTGAAAATAACATTGGAGTTAGACATACATTATTATAGACATCAGAAACAAACACAATGCTCATGTCCAAGTTGCCGTGTATCTATAACATGGTCTGGAGATGCGACCAGATCTCGTAACATAACAATCTTGACTGGGTTTAGCAACAAAGACAGTCTTCAGTGAACAACCCATATCAGGAACTTCTGGATTCATCCCAGGAATGGGAATATTTTCTGGAACTTCCTCTCAAACTGGAACACTGGACAACTCACTCTGAGATAAACAGTCTTTCTCACAGGCTATGTGCTGTGGCATAGGCTCAGACACCAGCATGAAATATTTCTGATTCCACCTAAACTCTACTTCTTGTGATTCCATAATGTACAATTTCGGCTCTGAGCAAATATTCTTTACGACTCCAATACGATCATAACCTCTGGACGTTTTCATCCTTACCACATCTCCTTCTCAAAATGGATTGAGCGGTTTGCTGGTTTTATCATGGTAGGACGTCTGGGTTAAATGCTTCTTCAACAGATTGGTCTTCACTGACCTGTTGTTCTTGACACATGGATCCAACAACTGACTACTGATTGGTAACGTTGTTCTGGTTTGTCTCAACAGAAGTCTCTGGGCAGGGGAACCAATATGTTTATCACAAGGAATATTTCTGAAATTCAGGATATTCAGGAAACCATCACTGTTGTATCATTTTGACCTCTCTAGTAACTGTTTTGCACTTTGTACTGCACATTCTGCCAAACCATTTGACTGTGGATACTCTGGGCTATTCATGACATGAATAAAGTCTGACTCTTTGGCAAATCTTTTGAACTGTTGGCTTGTAAACTGTGTGCCATTGTCAGAAATAACTTTGTACAAACTGCCACGGACTGCAAGTGATTCTTCATCTTAGTGATGTCACTGCTGGATGCAAAATGATGAAGTAGGCCAATCTCAAACCAATTAGAATGAGAGTCTACTAATACAAAGTAATGTTGACCATTCCACTTAAAAATATCAGTGGCTACTGTCGACCAAGGTAGTTCAGGAATCTGGTTTAGCTGAAGTGGTTCATTCTGTTGATGTGACTTGGTACTATTACACATGGAACAAGATGAAAGTCCTCTCTATGTCTTGTGACACAGAAGGCCAGACTACTAGACCTGTCACCCTTCTTTGGGTAGAGTCTGCTCCTGGGTGCCCATGATGCAAGACAGTAATGTACTCTTGCTGCAAGGACTTTGGAACAATTACTTTTGGACCTTTCATAATGATACCATTGTCAGACAAAATCTTATCTCTGTACAGAAAATCAGGTTGCACTCTTGAGGTAAACTAGATTGATTTGACAGCCATCCTTGTTGAATAAAGTGGTTAGCCTCTGTAAAACTAGATCTGTGGCTGTGTGATCTCTCAGCTCATCAAAACATGTGGAAGAAAGATTTCTCACTTCCATGACTTCAAAATCAAGATTCTCATTCTCATGCTGTTCTGTGGTGTTTCGGGGCAATCTGGACAATGTATCATCAAGATGAAGACGTTTGCCTTTCTTGTAGATGAGTAAAATTATACTTTTGCAATCTCAACATCATATGTTGCAATCTGATTGGAGCTGTATGCATAGGCTTTCTCAAAATATTAACTAGATGTCAGTGGTCTGTTTCAATCTGGATAGGTCTACCATAAATATAAACATGGAACTTTGAACATGCGAATGCAATTGCCAAAAGCTCTTTCTCGATCTAAGCATACTACATTTCACTTTGGATAAGAGTTCTCGATGCATAGGCAACAGGTTGACCCTCTTGTAGAATAACTGCACCTACATCAAATTTCAAAGCATCACACGAAAGAGTAACAGGTTTGTGAACATCATAGTATCTGAGAGTTGGTGGACTGCAATTCTGTGTTTCAGGACATCAAATGCTCTTTGGTGCTGTTCTAACCAAGACCAAAATACATCTTTAAGTATCAGTTCTCTGAGTGGTGCTGATATTTCACTCAAGTCTGGAATGAACTTGCCTAGGTAGTTAACCATCCCAAGAAAATGTTGCAGGGCTTGAAGATTGTCTGGAGCTGGCAACTAGAGAATGGTTGTTTGCTTGGAAGGATCTGGTTGTAGGCCTGAACTAGTAAATAAATGACCAACAAAAGTAACTTCTCATAACCTGAATTTGCATTTCAAAGGATTCAGCTTAAGATTCACTTGGCATTCTCTTTCCAGAACTTTTCTGAGGTTTCTGTCATGCTCAGCTTCACCTTTACCTCCTACTAGTATGTAATCTACTATAATAGCACAAGGATGCCCAGAAAAAATTGTTCCATTGCACATTGAAAGACTTCACTGGCAGAACTTATCCCAAATGGCATTCTCAAAAATGTGTACCTGCCAAACGGAGTACTGAAAGTAGTTAGCAATGAGGATTTCTTGTCAAGCAAAATTTGCCAAAATAAACTCTTTGCATCTAAGACAGAAAAACGGTGGCATTTGCAATAAGAGCAGCGACTGCTTTGACAATATGCATTGAATGATGAGGTCTTTTTAGTGCTTTGTTCAAATCTCGTGGATCAATACATATTCTGATGTCATCTGAGCTTTTCTTATGAGCTACCATCATGGAAGATTCCCACTTAATTGGTTCATCTACTGGACAAATCACACCTTGTGCACCATTTTATCTAGCTCAGCTCTGACTGTGTTCTGTATAGCTATTGGAACTTTCTGGGCTGGCCTGATAACTGGACTAACATCTGGTTCTAACTTCATGGAGTATGCAATTGGAAGCTTGTCTAGTTTGTCTTCGAAAAGATCAGCATAGGTAGAAAAATATGTTGGGTGAAATCAAAGTAGTGGTCTTTCAAGCTAACATGATGGACTTCCTTATTAAATGAAAGCAGTCCGGTTTTCAAACTGTCTCTGAGACCTAATAATGACTGGATGTGCCTCTTGACCACATAAAATAAGAAGATGTAACTTCTCCCAGCAGAGTAATATGAAAGCACTACTGAGCCTTCAGTCTGAAATTCTTCACCTCCATAAGCAACAAACTTTGCACACTTTGCCAAATCAAGCTTTTCACCAGCACATACTCTAGCAAATGTTTCTGCTGACATGACATTGCACTTTGAACCTGTATCAACTTTGAGCTCTATGGGCTTTCCATTTATCCAAACAGTACAAAATACTTCATTCTTTGCCCTTAAATCTACTGCATTAACTGTTTGATGAAGCACTGACACACCATCAACATAAAAAGTAGGGTCACGGCTTTCTAACTGATCAACTCGTTCCTTTGAATGTTCCTCTTTAATAAAATAATGTGTGCCCTTTGATTTACAAAACCTTTTGACATGATTCCACTTATTGCATATGTGGCATTGCTGACCAAAACTAAACACTTTTCCCTTTTTAGATTCATGATTTCCACTACAATTACAACAGTTAGCAATACAACTAGGTTGGGGCCCATGCGTTGAGTTTTCTGGCTCACTCTTATGCTTCACTGAGACTGTGCGAACTCTGGAACTTGCTAGAAAGCTCTGGGGCTTACCAGTGGGTGCTGCAGTGGCTACAGTTGCTGCCATGTGCTTGCACATGTTTCTTTTAACCATGTGCTGCATATTATCAACATGAGCTCTAGAAGTTACTGGAAGCATGCATTTCTCATTTGCAAGCATATTTGTGTGCTTTTCTGTGAGCTCATATATCTGACAAATCTCACTGGCCTTATTCAAAGTTAAATCACTGTCATGAAGCAAAATCTTTCTCACCATCCTTAATACCACACACAAGTCTGTCTTTTATCAACTCATCCCTTAAATAACCAAATCTGCATGTTTTAGCCTTGTTTCTCAAGTCTGTCTTATATGCTGCAAACGTTTCACCAGGCTTTTGATCCCTTGCGTAAAATAAGTGCCTTTCCATTGTAATGTTTGTCTGGGGGTTGCACATGTCTCAAAATTTACATTTTAAGCACTCAGGGTCCTCGCTTGATGCCACCTGGTACAACAATATGATGGTTTCCCCCTCTCCTGCAAAGACAGCAGGTGCATACATAAATGAACGCTCCCTTTCAGAGGCTTCTGAGCCAGCTAAATTAAGTAGAATAAATGCCTTTGTATGGTCTCCTTTATCAGAAAATACAGCCTGTATGAAAATGTCATACTCTTCCTCAAACACTCCAGTTATCTGCAATATTATTGTCAAACACAAGTGCATTGCATTTTTGAAATCTGTCTGCCATGCCAACAAATTGTCTGTTTGAGCATACACTGAAAATATGGCTATTGTAATTATGTATGAACAAGCACACAGCCAGCACTTGTAATAACATTCAAATGCACAATAAACTCTTTGAAATACTGTACTTTGCAAAATATGCTCTGAAATGGCTGTATCTTGCAAATTAAATTTATTGTAATACTGCACAAACTTGTAAACACTTCATACACTTCTGATAACTCGGATATCTTTAATTAATATGAAAAATACATGCTTAGCAAAATATCTGTTGTTCCTTTTATTTTCATCGTTTTATGCAATTCTGACTTTACTTCAAACATTTTTCGGAGTAATTCAAATATTTTTTCAATATAGGACATATTGGTTTAATTAAATATTGTTTGGGGCTTTCTGTATGCTTTGTTTCATATTTTGCGAATAAGAAATTATTTGAGTAAGTTTTAACATTTGACATTTGTTTCTGACCTGTTTTGCAAATTATACATGCAGTAGGAATGATCCACTCCTCTATATTCCTCCAATACCAACCAGATGCCTCTTGGACTTAAATTGGAGAAACTGGAAATCTTTCTGGCAACAAATCATTTTAGCCATGTCTTTTCCGACACCATGTCCTTCTAAACATGCCCTTCTAGCACCGTGTTGCTCATCCCTCTCTAACATAGATGATGAACAGGCAGGGTAGTTTGTTTAGATGCTTTATTACATAGAAACACATCAGAATGGATAGCAGCATCATAAAATACAAACAAACTGAATAACAGACAGACTACACAGACATACATACTTACATCTCAACAGCTTACTACAAAATGGCGGTCAGGCTCACATGTGTTTAGTATTTATACATTTGTGAAAGCCTTTATATAGCTTCTAAAAGATACATACACACATTGATCTACACTGACTTTATTGATTTGTATTGGTGATAGCTATAGCCTTCATGACCTACTCACGTTCTGTTTTTTTTTTCTCCACTTAACTGTCTCTATTTTGGTATTGGCTTTGGAATGCTGCCATCTCTAGAACTATGCAGAGTACTCTAGGTAAGTAACTAGTAGCTGTCTGTAAAAAGGTTAATCAAGAGGTATAGGAAGTCACATGACAATATAATTTATACCCATACATAGGAGGTCGGTAGCCTCTGCAGGAAGTGTATGATCTACGGCCATTCCTCCCAGTATAATTTGTTTAGATTTAAATTAAGACAAGAATTTTCATACAGTAGAAATATTCCATACTGAGTTATACTTTGCATGGTAAATATTTACTTTCCATGTGTTTTTATTTTAAATAGCATATTGCTCCTAACATGTCATGTGCATCTATTTTGCAATGCAGTGAGTCCAGTAGGTCATATCTCGGAGGAAGAGATGCACATATGGTACACATTAAGCTATATCCCCAATGAGGCTAAGAAATGACTAGTGCTGTATTACTCCATTTGGTTTGTCCCAAGATTGAGTCTTTATGTAATGATTATTAGCTCCTAAACTTGCTCCTGCATCAGTATGTAAAACTGCTGGCATCATTATTCTAGTTTTGTGCAGTAATAATTTTAGCCCATGCTATAGTGACTTCTCAGTATTAGCCCCCCACACCATCAAAATAATGCCAGACTAGTGAGAACTGATTTTTATTCTGACTGTAGTTTGCTGCAAAGCCTGGAATTTCTAATACAGAACTCAAACATCAACACCATTTATTATAATAAAAACAAGTGTGATGCTATAGATATTTTGGCAAAGTAACCATATTATTCTATGCCAAAGCTACAATACAGACTTCATGATTTTAACTGATTACTGAAACCAAGTCTCAGTTTTAACAAAAAAAAAAAAAAGAAGACGTACAGAAAACCCCTTGAAAAACAGGATGTGTCTCATAAAATTCCTGTGGTTTGGCATATGAGAGCAACTTGACCAAAATATGCACCTGGCAAAAGTACCCAGCTGTAAATGCTTTAAGTCAAGTCTGGCATTTACAAACGGAAAAGAATGAGTTATAAATCAAAACAAACCCAATATTGAACTTGGAAAGTTTGTAAAGATCATGATTTCTCTTTTAAATCCAGGCTGAATGTTCCCAGGATGGAAGAAGATCCCATGTTGTAGTAAAGAACAATGCTTCCAAGGATATGCACATGTTCATTAGTCCATTATAGCCATAATAATCTAAGATATGCTTAGCTGTTTGAAAACAAAACACACTTTGGTTGGAAATGTACTTTACCACTTCAGATGTTAGAAATTGCTTTACCAGTTTAGATGTGCAGCATTTCACAAAAATGAGACAGATTTGTTTTCAGAATAAGAGGGAGCACTGAAACTGAAAGCTAATCTAATCAACTCCACATTTATTAAAATTGATAGTGTTGAATAAACAAAAGCAAACTGATCCATATTCAGATAAACTGTCATAATTCAAAAATAGCAGCCTATTGTGACAAAATACAGATTGTTTCTTCTTCTTGGCAATTGCTTCATCTGATTTAATTTATACCAGCCATGTCTTTCAAGAAATGGTTTTAAGATTGTGATGAAAGCCATCAGACTTATTATGTTAGCACTGTAAATAAATGTACTGAAAACTGAAGCTTGTTCTATTGCATTTTTATTGGGATACATTTCAGCTTGGTGCGTGTTGTAATAGCGCAATGTATTTTGTCTGCTCCTTTGAATTATAAACTGAATTGGCTAGGCCTCCCTAGAAAAAGGTAAATATTTTAATATTCCTGTATACTGCATGCTTTTCCTGAATTTGCAAGCATATTAAGATTTTTTTCTAAAGTTTGAAAACTGAATACACTGAAGCACAACTAGTATGTCGGGCTGATTTGTAATCTTCCTGTGGAACACTAACGGCACTGGTCATGGATACCAGTGTCTTAGTGAGAGTGTAGAGAACAAAGACATTGCTCTAACAGCTCAGTGCATTTTAGGACATGACAACAAAATGCCTAACACCAAGTGAATATACTCTGATGAATCTGAGTCATTAATTAGTGGGGAATATCACCTTTTAGGGTAACAAAGAAAGTGACTCTTTCCTTTTCACTGTTGCTCATTCATGTGCTATCACTTTGTATTAATAATTTAGATTTTATATTAACACACTACAGATATCACTTTCAAAACCAAAAACAGGAGATGATTTGAATCTGTGCTGGGTTTTTAAAGGGTCAAAATAGTCTTTCCTTGGCTGTTCTCGTAGGTGTCCAGTTTCAATCAGCTGCGATGTATTTAGTGTACCTTGTGACCTTAAGTTGTGTTATTTGATTAATGTCTTCAGTGAATTACCTAAGAGCCAGGTAGGAGCAGGAACGATTATCAGTAAGCTTAGGGATGTGATAATATTAAATGGTTGTCCTACATTACTTTTTCCTGTTTTGCACTGTAAATGAACTTAATAAGAAGCATTTACTGAACACAATAGCCCACATTCAGTAACTATAGTTCTTGTGCTAGCTAAAGCGTACACAAAGTCTAATAAAAATGATGAAAGTTGCTGAAAGGGATGAATGCCAGTGATATAATCGCAGAAGTTACAGCAAGATACAAACAGTAAGTACTGTCTGTTCTGGCACAAATTCAAGGCAAAACACATATGTATGTGAATAGAACATTAGGCAGATGTCTGGTATTCTGAAACACAGATATTTGAAATCAACACGTTTAGTTTACTTTTCACCATATTCATATAAATGCTCTGTTTTTCTTCTGTTATAAAATATGAAGGCCTATTGTGCTTGGTGGTTTCATGACAAAAATCAAATGTGGAGGAAGTGTTCTAAATGTTAGTGTGGGACACGTAAGAGCTGCTGTTAGAGAATGCAAACCTCCAAAAGAATCATTAACAGAGAAAATGGGATGAGTTTATCCAAAATGATGGGGCTTGTTTACCATTTACAGTGAAGGGTAATATTTTCTGTGCTACTAAAATAACCTCATTCTGATTACTATACATAACAGTTGTTCTAGCTGTGTTCTTTCACAGTCGTATCTGATTACTATGCTTAACAGGTGTTCTAGCTGTGCCCTTTCACAGTCGTATCTGATTACTATGCATAACAGGTGCTCTAGCTGTGTTCTTTCACAGTCGTATCTGATTACAACCCATAACAGGTGTTCCAGCTGTGCCTTTTCACAGTTGTATCTGATTGCTATGCATAACAAGTGTTCTATCTGTGCCTTTCACAGTTGCATCTAATTACTATGCATAACAGTTGTTCTAGCTGCATTCTTTCACTATTGTATCTGATTTGTATGCATAACAGGTGTTCTAGCTGTGCCCTTTCACAGCTGTATTTGATTACTATACATTACAGGTGTTATAGCTGTGCCCATTAACAGTCGTATCTGATTACTGTGCAAAACAGGTGTTCCAGCTGTGTCCTTTCACAGTTTATCATATTACAATGCATAACAGGTGTTCCAGCTGTGCCTTTTTACAGTTTATCTGATTACAATGCATAGCAGGTGTTCTAGCTGTGCTTTTTACAGTTGTATGTAATTACTATGCATAACAGTTGTTCTAGCTATGTTCTTTCACTATTGTATCTGATTACTATGCATAACAGGTGTTATAGCTGCGTTCTTTCACAGCTGTATCTGATTACTATGCATAACAGGTGTTATAACTGTGCTTTTTCACAGTTGTATCTGATTACTATGCATAACAGGTGTTCTAGCTGTGACTGTTCACAGTTGTATTTGATTACTATGTATAACAGGTGTTCTAGCTGTGTTCTTTCACAGTTGTATTTCATTAGTATGCATAATAGGTGTTCTAACTGTGTTCATTCATATCTGTATCAGATTACTATACATAACAGATGCTCTGTGTTCTTACACAGTAGTATCTGTTTACTGTACATAGCAGGTGTTCTAGCTATGTTCTTTCACAACTGCATTGTAGCCGATTACCTGATAGACTGGTTTCACTTTCTGTAGTAATCTCTGCAAAGGGATCTGTGCAGGTGTGGTCCTAGCTCAGTAGATAGAGTGCTATGCTGCTGTGAGACTGCTGACAGGCCTCTTTAGTGTAACACACATCACAGATGGCCCAGACCCACGTGGATGGCATACTTTATGTGACATCACTTTTACATACAGGTGACCCTGTATTGACTGAGTAGACTTGGCATTTAAACTTTCTTGTACATCCCTCTCTCCTCCATTTTCCTAGCACATGAGTAGAGATACTGCTTCAATAAATGCATATCCATTATATGTTCATAGTCTATTTGCCCAGGTAGTACCCTTAAAGTAGGAATGAAATAGCAGTTGGTGCAATTATCCACACTGTTTGCAGGTTTTAAGTGGCTTCTGGTGGTTCGTTCATTGAATAAATGAAGAAAAGAATCACGGACTAAAGAATGTTGAGACTCTTCATAATGGGGTGTTGCAATTATAAAGTCACAAGTTCACACTGTAAAGGGGATAAAGTTTAGAGTAAATATATGCCTGCTAGGCTATACCTGTCAACAAATTTGTTTCAGATTATTTCAACAGTTATTGTGAAGATCCTGGTTTGGAAGCCAGTCAGCAAATGAAGTCAAGAGGCTTACAGACAAAATTCCAAAGGTTTGAATCTGTAAAACATGTGGGGGAAAGGCAGTTTTCACTGTTGCACAATACCGAACTGGAAAATTACAACATATTAATAATTAATATAAAACTTGATTCGTTATTATGAGTTTGATATTGTGAATGCAGGTTGTGGTACAGTGAGGATCAGGAACTTACTTACCCCTTTCCTCACTGTAGTGCGATCTCGGAGTTGGTATATATAATTTGAAGGGAGTGTGGGGGATGCAGGGGGGCTTGCCCCCCTGCTAAAACATAAAAGGACATACAAACTTTCAAAAACTAGGTACGTCGAATGTTGAATGCCATGTTTACGACGTTCAACATTTAGGCTAGATTTTGTTTTCATTTTCAGGATTTTCGTTCGTTGTTTAGATGACAAAAAATTTTGCCTTTGAGATTATGATAGTACACCAAGTCCAGAATTGTACAGTGTGACAGAAGCAAACTGATGAGGACAGTAAAGGACAAGGAGAACCTAGGAACATTATCAGATCTACAAAAACATAAGTTTGCTTTATTTTCAAACCATGGAAACATTTTTAAGGTGGTACAATAGTAAAGCAAGAGTCTGCATGTCCTCTCTAAGTTTCACTGACTTTTTGCAAAGCACTTCAATTTTATCCCGCATCCAACAGACATGTGTAAGTAAATTGATGACCCCATAATGTGTTCTGTCTGTATGTACATGACATATGACGAATGAATGTGGGAATGTGTGCTACAATGGACCAGCATCATGTCCAGGGATGATTACCTACTTGGATTCATTGTTTGTAAAGATCTCCTGTGATTCTGAATAGACAGTATTTATTAATGAAAGAATAGCGGTTGTTTAACTTCATTTAATTCTTTTTAAAGTGGCAGACTGTGTATGACTACAGTCAGAGCGATTAAAGGAGAAAAATGAAGAAAAGTGAAAAAAGCAGTTAGTTTATCTTTCTATCTCGCTAACTTTCTGTTTCATTGCTTATTTATGGTAGTTGAAAAAATAATAATCTTTAATCATGAATAGAAAAAAACAAAGTAATCCAATTCCGATAAAACTGTTTTATTCAATGTAATCAAACTAAGCGCTTTCACCCAACTATTCCATGGGTTTCATCAGAGTTATACATACACAATTCTCACTCTTAATATATACTTAATACCATTCATCTGTATCCAATGAAATAACTGTTTCTATTATTTTTTTAAAAAACACACTTATTAATACCAATTAATTCTTTAAAAGTCAAATTTTAAACTTGTATAACGTGCAACACCTCATTTCATTAATAATCTTTAATCATTTGTAACAGGGTTCAAGATAAGATTAAAAAGAAAAACAAAAGAAAGCCAGCACAGATTTCATAAAATGGAGAGAGTCTGAAGAGAACCATTTTTTTTTTTTTACTGCGGTGGTGGTGCTGCGGTAGCGTTGTTGCTTCACAGTAAGACGTTCTGTTCGATTCTCAGCTAGAGCGTCTTCTGTGTGGAGACATGTGTGAATGGGCATACCTTCGTTGAATGTTGTGCATCAGGGCTGGCAGCTCAGCATGTAAAAATCTACTGGCAATCATTAGCAGACCGGAGTTCCGCTGTGGCGACCCCTAACCGGAAAAAGCCGAAAGACACAACAACAACATCAACAACTGAGGAGAAAATTTGGTAGGGATGTACCAAGAACACTAAAGTAATATACTGATCCCATATTCTGATGCAAACAGAAAAATTATAAAAAACAGTATATTAAAGAACCTGTGGTAGCTATTAAAGAAATAATTCTTATCTTTTTCAAAAATGTGACCAGGGCCATTGATGAGGGCAGATCTGTGCACACAGCATACCTCAACTTGGCAAAGGCTTTTGACACAATCCCACCCTCAGGCATTACTGATAAACTTAGCAAACTGAATGTAAACCCCTTTGTTGTAAGATAGGTTGCTAACTGGCTCACAAACCGGGCACACACTATTAAAGTAGGCAACTTCACATCAACCAGCATACCTGTCACCAGTGGGGTGCCACCAGAGTCAGTGCTGGCCCCCTACGTTTTGGTATACACTTCTCAGAAATTCAAGCCAAAATAAAGCATTTGTGGCTGACCAAGTTTCCAGACGACTGCAAACTGGGTGCAATTATTCAGTCCCCAAATGACGCTAGTATACTCCAGGAGGGTGTTACACCAACCAGCAACTGGTGTTTTAGTCATGGTCTCAAACTGAATGCAAAGAGATACATTGTCCTTTCCTTTGGCACAAACAATGTCCCTTCACACTATCAAATCATCAACAATATCCTAATTATCCATGAAGTGGTAAGGGACTTGGGTTCACAAGTTGACTGCGACATTAACTTCGACCACCATGTGTCTACTGTATTAAGGAAGGCTTTCTATGTAGCACACTTGATTAGTAAAGGCATCACCTCAAGAAAAAAGAGATTATAGGCCCTCTATACTCGTCACTAATCCAGACCATAACTGAGTCCCATTCGGCATGTACCCTACAAAGCACCTCCAGCAACTGGAGAGACCTCAGAGGTTTCCAACAAAGAAGATCAAGGGACTTCAGCATGTGACACACACAGACTGAGTGAAGTCCCTGTCACTTTTCTCTGTATCATATAGACTTCTTAGGGGAGACTTATGCCTAGCTTAAAGAGCAATCTCAGACCCAATCTTAATGAACTTGCTGCATATCTGTAAATCAAATAGGACTAGGGCCACCCATTTCAAGGACCTAAATATGACATACGACTTAAATAGGACATGCTGGAAGTATAGATTTATCTCCCACCACTGCCGCTTCTTTAGAATAGGCTGCCTATTCATGTGAAACAGAGTACCTTTATGACACTCTTCAAAAGGAACCTGAACAAGTCGATTGTGCCCCATAAATTCTTACTGAGAATAGCACCCACAACCCTCCTGGACATGGGCAGTCATCACTAAATGCAATCTTGGGTATTAACTAACATTTTTATGGTATTATTTTTGGATAAAACAGCTAGGTTGAAATGACCTCTGGGTCAATAGCCTAGTAATCTCCTATGATCCTATGATCCCATGAAATGAGTACAGCAATTTTGTTTTCCGTATTTTATCTAGAAATGGTTATGGAATAATTATGAAAAGGGCATAAGTCTTTTACAATACCATACTAATAACTTCAGCAGTTTATTTTATGTAGCTAAACAGCTAAAAATTTTCTGCAAAAAATCTGGATGAATGTAATAAGTATTGCCTTTATTTTAATACTCTAGCATTCATACACTTACAACATATACTCAGGACAGATGTAATGATTTATTAATACTCTAGCATTCATACACTTACAACATATACTCAGGACAGATGTAATGATTTATTAATACTCTAGCATTCATACACTTACAACATATACTCAGGACAGATGTAATGATTTATTAATACTCTAGCATTCATACACTTACAACATATACTCAGGACAGATGTAATGATTTATTAATACTCTAGCATTCATACACTTACAACATATACTCAGGACAGATGTAATGATTTATTAATGTCAATTAGGACCGCGTGAAATATTTTTCATCAAATGGCATTTATTTTATGGCACTACAAGAATTTTGTGTCACAAAAGATAAGGAAACAGATGTATGAGTGAAACTTAGGAGAAAAAATATGCATGTTTTATATTTTGCCAAGTTTACATTTACTCCTGGTTTATAAAAAATGAACAAATAAATGGCAGGGTCAGCTTATATTTGCATGAAGAAATTAATCTAGACCATAAAACAGTACAATAAATGTACTTTCATCTTTATCTTCTATGTCACCCAGCAGCAAGATAATATAATATTTTGATTAATTAATAGATGATTTTAATGTGATCACTTTATACCTAAGCAGGCTGTATATTGGCTGAAACAGCAATGCTGATAATTGGTTGATAATCATTTTTATGAACAAAAAGCATTTTTTGGAAATATTGCATTCCTCCTAGGGGCAAATTTATTTTTGGATGGCATCTTTGTCAGTGAACATGATTTTATTCAGAGATGAGCAAGTGACTTTTCATTAGGACACACTAACCATCATGTAAAATGAAGTGTGTATAAATCTATTCAGTGTAGTATGTCAGGAAGTATGCATAAATATTCATACTCAATGTAACAACTGATTTGTCTGAAAGTGTGTGAAACTAATCTTACTGTAAAGGTATTTTGTGTAAGTGATGGGTAGTCAACTATATACTGATATGAAATCTGTTCTCTATTTCCGCAATGACACTTTTAGCACAGTTTTAGTACTGGCATTCCTGATAACCAAAAACTAAAACTAATCTCCATTATGGTTTGAAAGTAGGTTGTTGAAGATCTGCTATGACTTTTGATCAATTTATAACGTCAACTTTTTAGCAATAAGACTACAACAAGACCATTTTGGGCAGCTGCGGTGGTTCAGCGGTTAGCGTTGTCACCTCACAGCAAGAGGTTCTCCGGTTCAATCCATGGCTTGGGTGCCTTCTGTGCAGAGTCTGCATGTCCTCCCTTTGGTCGCGTGGGTTTCCTCTGGGTGCTCCGGTTTCGTCCCACATCCCAAAGACATGCTGTAGGTGGATTGGATACTTTAAATTGGCATGAGTGCATGCAAGTGCCTTCTGTGGAAGGTTGGGCGCCTGGCTGGCAACTCGACACCATAAAACTTCACTGCCAATCATGAGTGGACAGGTGATCTGCTGTGGCAACCCCTAACTGAGAAAAGCCAAAAGAAGAAGAAGAAAACTGTAACAAGACCTTTTGACTTACATCTACCAATAATGTAGTAAGGTGAGACATCACTAAACTTGAGTGTAGCTGTTGTAGTGAAAAGTAATTGCAACAGATCAAAGCTACTGTCACCCTTTGTTGATCAAAACAATGACACATCACTCTAGAAGCTTCCTGGGTAACACTGTAGCATATAATAAGTTTTGAATAAATGCAGATACATATTTTTCCATTTGTATGAAATTCATTAGAGATGATTTGTCATGATATTTTGACATGCTTATAATTCGCAGCACTTTTACAAAAGCTGGTGTAAACTCTTCAGATGACGACATTTTATTTAAGTAAACTTACTCATGCTTAACAGTTGTTTCTGTTTGTCTTTAAGTGTGTGTGGTGGGAGGATGGGTGGGGCTAAGTTTAAAGGAATGTGAGGGAATGAGTGTCCTGGTGCTACAAGGATGCTTCAAGGGTAGCTCAGTATCTCTTCCCCTAAAAGTGCATTGACAATGGAACTGACCATGAAATGTGGTCTAATTACTTAGAGTATGATTCTGAATGGTGAAATATTGTTACAAAATGTTCAGATGTAATGGATGGTTGATTCTTACCTCAGAGATGCAGTCACCTGAAGTTAAGGAAATTACTGTGAAGTTTAGCTGGGAAATCCCTCTTTATGGTATGAGGGTGTATGACATCTTGAAAAGAGAGAGCCAGACCAAAGTCATTTTCAGAGATGTTTATTCTTCTGCTGTCTGAATTAGAATTCCAAACTTCAAAATTCTGAGACTTGTCTATAACCATCGATTATATTAAGTGAGGTACCACAGCATATCATGAGGCTCTAACGCTGATAATAAATGGTTTCTTAAATTTCTGTAAGAAGTTTTTATTTCCAGAAAGCTGTTTCTGAAATAGTTTCTGTGAAGCGAAAATCAATGAATCTTGTATCAGTAGGATGATCTACAATGTGCATGTGTCCCAGAACACACGCACACACATATACATACACACAGCACACACAGACAGCACACACAACATGCCCACACACACACACACACACACATAGACACACGCACACACACACACACACACACACACACACATACACACACGTGCGCGCACACACACACACACACACACGCACACACACACACACACACACACACACACACACACACACACACACACACACACGTGCGTGCACACACACACGAGCGCACACACACACACGTGCACACACACGCATACACACACACACACACACACACACACACACACACACACACACACACACACACACACACACACACACACACAATCACACAGGGTCTACTGTAGGTGCTGACATGGTAATAGCTCCCTCTACACTTCCTCACGGCCAGTTGCTCTGAATGAAGAGTACCCAAAACCCAGTACCGTAGTCCTACTTAATTATCTAGTCTTTCTGCAATCCAACCCTTCTAAAATGCATGATCCTACATGAGCCCTGACTATAACTTCAACATACTCACCCATTCCTAACCATAAATTCAGTCCTGTCTCCCGAGCCCCAACTTCTCTGATCCCTCTCTAAACATATAATTCTACTCCATCTTCCCAAGCCTAAAGTCACCAGTCACTCCCTAAATTTAAAATTCCACTCCACCCTCCCTAACCCAAAGCCCCATTTCACTTCCTAAACCATAAATCCCTGATTGCACTCTAACCAAAACTTCCCTCAAGTCCACTAACCCTAAAACTCCCATCATGTCTTAAACCTTAATCACCTGCTTGATTGCTGCTTGAAACCCTAACATACACCTCAGCCCCTCCCACTCCCTCCCTACAGTTACCATGCATACCTAGCTCGAACTCGGTGCAAGGTGTAGCAATTCAACTCTCTCTGCATGGCTGACACACCTTGCTCAAACATGTAATCATGTCTGACCACAAGCAATAGCTGATGCAGTCTACCTACAACATATTCAAGTCGCTGGTGTGAAACAGTGGTTCTTAAATACCTGGGTCCCAGGTACCTTCTCACACAAGAATATATATATTAACTAGATATCAAAGAAATACAGGGTACTTCACATACTCGGTTAGCAAATCACCAAATTTTAGTTAAAAACACCGGTACACATAATTGCAGTAACAGTGTAATGCACAAATTTATTTAACCATTATGCTTTGATTGTTTAATGCATTTATATGTTTTGATATGGCTGAGTAAATAATGCAAAGCACAGACATTTATTTGATTTATATATAAAGTAATCTATTATGTCTGTACAGACAGAATTGCATTTTTATATGCATGCATTATCCAATGACTTTTTGTGTAAATTTATGTGGATTACTTATGCATATTTTCCAAAATGTAAGTAAACAAGACTAATGCGTTGTGGTTTTAAAACTGTTGCTGATTTAAAAAAAAGTATTATATTTATTCAAACATACATTTTACTTAGTATAATACTAGTTCTTTAAATTACTTTAATCATGCTAATTTGCTTTCTAATTAATTATTTCATCTTAATTGATGGCACAATTTTAACTGAGGTTTCTTGGGGTTTCTTTCTCTGAAGAAGTTAATGTATTTCCTGAACGAAAGCGCTAACAATAAACTGGTTGGAATTCTACAGCTTGCTGCCTTTTCTGGTTTTTGGTTTTATATATATATATATATATATTTTTTTTTTTCCAAAATGTGCATCCAAAATGAGCATGTCAACCTACTTATTAGTTGAGTAGCATGTGGCAGTAATAATTCCTTAAATACTAACAAAATGTAAGATAAACTGATGTGCACATTCATTACATTCAAGGTTTGGAATTTTACTCTGAGTAAAAACCCAAAATAGGGCTGAAAAAATGAAACTTAAGAACTTAGTGTAAAAAGCAGCACAAGTAAGTGTGGTTTCAGTGAGTATTACATTTCTTTATATACAAGGACAGATTGTAAGATAAATTATTATGTGTTTGAAGTTTTTCCCTTCCTTACTTTCCACCTGAAAACATATTCTGAAGTTACTAACTCACAGAAAATAGGCATATAAACAGTTATTAGAATTAATCACAAACATTTAACATTGCAAATAAAATATGCGTATATGGAAAACTATATGTGCCATTTATTTTGCTCATACTAGTCTTCCATATTTATCCCACCAAATACTTCATCATAAATAATAGTTCCTCATTCCTCATATCTTACAGCTGTATGATTTTGCAATATGTTACAAAAAATTTCAGATAAGACATTTGAAACATGTACTTAACCTCTAACCTCTTGCACACTTCCTATAGATGATACCTTTCTTCAGTCCCTTACTTAGCCTTAGACTTAGCTTCTCAAGAGTACATACCCATGAACCATATCACACATGTAAATACATATTTTTTTATGTTTCATTAAATCCAAATATTGTTGTATATCTGTACTTCCAAACAATGACAAAAACAATACTATTTAATTTTTGTATTCTACATCAGTTTCTGAACTATAATCCCTTATATACACACACGCGCACACACACACACACACACACACACACACACACATATATATATATATATATATATATATATATATATATATATATATATAAATGGAGAGGGAGACATGTATATAGTCATAAAGAGAGCTAGAGTGATATTTGATGCAATTTTTTGACTGAGTTATATTTGGTCTTAAATTCTGAATTTGGTATTAACATTGAAGATTTTTACATCAGTGTATTGTCCAATCAACTGTGTGACAGTCATTTTACTGTTAGCCATGTAAGCGAATGTTTGTGTTGGATCCACTTACAGTGCTAGATATTTACATTGGAGTGTGTGCATTGTCCAAGGCTGCACACATGGGGAAAGTGGAACTTGCCTTTTTCTTCACTATTGTGCAATGGCAGAGTTGGTGTATTTAAAGTAAGGATTCTGGGGGTGCAGGGAGGCTTGCCACAATGCAATTTATTTTTGTTTGTTTTTACTACGTTTGATGAGGACTGTGGGTAGGAATGTAAAACGTTCACTTAATTGATTTCTCTATATTGGGTACTCAGTTTACTGCAAGTGGGCTGTATGTATTTATATGAGTCTCATTTGAAAACAAATGCTTATAAGAGTGAAAGAAGAACGATTATTTTAAATTGTATCTATAATGATCAAAACCGCCAAAATCAAGGCCACTTTTAGTTCAAAGAATTGATTGGCAGTGTAAGTTAGCTTAACTGAGTTAATTAAATTGTCCAAAAGTTTGAATTCCCTCTTACTTTCAATAGGTGAAATTGCAATAGAGGTAAGCTCCAGGGAGTTAGTGGACAGGTAGCGGTGGGGGTCATTTGCAGAAGCCAGTCTGGTGGTCTCCTGTCATAAACAAACTATACAACAGAAGGAAGAAACTGTTGCAGAAAAGAGGAAAATACCAGGATGCAAAAAACTCCCTTACCAGCCTCAGTAAGAAGCTGAGATCCCTCATAAAATCCTCAAAAGCTAGTTATGAAAATAAAATTGCCAAAGATTCCAAAGACAACCACAAGGCTTTCTATAGTTATGTCAATAATCTAAATGGCAATGCTCAGATCTGCTCTGAGCTACAACAGAATGGCATTAAATATATTGATCCCAGGGATATTGCCAATATCCTGGCAGATTGATTTAGTGCCAACTTCACCCTCCTCTCACCCCCTAAAGGGCCCATCTCAATACCAAAAGGTCACACAGGTAGAAAACCGCACTCTCCAGAGCTAAGAATACAGCATCCATGGGACCAGATGACATCCTGGGCTGTGTACTACATTAACTAGTGAACCTCAACAAGTGTAATGTTTAATCATAGCCTCACCTCAGGCTTTATGCCCACTGAGTGGTGCACAGCTGCAGTTATCCTACTCCACAAGGGGGGATCCACCTTGGATCCTGGGAACTACCGTCCCATCAGTCTGATGAGCCTGATCTATAAGGGCATGGAACTCATTATCATTGAACTTATAAACAAAGACATTGGCAACCTTCAAACACTGGACCTCACCCAGTTTGGGCTCATGAAGGGCTGATCTTGTCTCCTGAACCTGATTGACTTCTTCGAATCATTCTCCAGAGCTGTGGGCGAGGGTAAGGTTGTCCACACAGCCTATCTGGATCTTGCCAAGGCCTTCAACACCATCCCCCACTCTGGAATCATAGATAAACTAAGCTGGGCATAAATCCCCTGCATCACTCGATGGTTGCCAACTGGCTTACTGACAGAACCCAGACTGTAAAAGTAGCCAACCCCAAATCCAGTTCCAGACAAGTGACAAGTGGAGTACCTCAGGGTTCAGTCCTGGGACCACTCTTGTTTGGCATCTACTTCTCTGAAGTACAGGCCAACACTAAGGGACTCTGGCTAACAAAGTTTGCAGATGACTGCAAACTGGGAGACATTACTGAATCCTCAAATTATGTGGATATTCTACAAAAGGGCCTTACAGAAACAGATGACTGGTGCCAGAGCCATGGGTTCAAGCTTAATGCCAAGAAATGTATAGTTATCCACTTTGGGAAAAAACATGTAGCCATGAATTACTACATAGGTAGCAGTACACTTAAAGCCGAAAGTGTGATGAGAGACTTAGGGACACAGGTGGACAGTGGTCTTACCTTCGATAACCACATTGCCACAACAGTCAGGAAATCCTTCTATGTGGCACACCTCATCTCTAAGGGCTTTTCATCCAGAAAAAAGGAGGTCACTGTCCCACTGTACTCGTCCCTCATTAGACCCATTATAGAGTATAACACCCTGTTTGGTATGTACCTCACAAGACATCTGCAACAGCTGGAAAGGCCGCAGAAATACCTCACTAAAAGAATCAAAGGCTTAAAGCAGATGCCATATGCTGACCATCTAAAAAAACACCAGCTATACTCTGTGGCATATCATCTACTCAGAGGTGATCTCTGCTTAACATACAAGGCCATGTCAAACCCTGAGCTGTTGGACATGCTCCACATAAAGAAATCCCAATCCCTCAGAGCCACACACTCCAGGGATCTAAACCTTGTCATTACAATGAACAAAACATGCTGGAGGGATAGGTTCCTGACCCAGAAACTCCCCATACTCTGGTATAGGCTGCCCATACATGTCAAGTAGAGCGCCTCCTTGGCCCTCTTCAAAAGGAACCTTGATGATTGGATGGGAGATAGAAAATTCACAACAGGGATCATGCCAGTCACCCTGCTAGACAGGGGTCCAGGGAAGTAAATACTGTGGGAAGAAATATCTTGGGAATTGTTATGGTTAGGCTTGTATAGGCCCTAGGGCCGATAGCCTAGTATCACCCTATGAATCTATGAACTTATGGCAATGTGGTGGCTGAGTATGTAAGTATACACAGTGGTATGAGCAGTCTCGTGAGACTGTATACGTGTGTGTGTGTGTGTGTGTGTGTGTGTGTGTGTGTGTGTGTGTGTGTGTGTGTGTGTGTGTGTGTGTGTGTTCCAGTGGACAGTGTAGAGGTCTGCATTAGGTTTGTCTAGTTTCTGAATAATAACAGCATGATGACTAGTATCAAAAGCCTTGGCCAGGTCCAGATAATCATCATTCATGGATAGGTTCAGACACAGGACCTGCCATTCAGAAAACCAAACTGATTGGGTTCTAGATCAGTTAAGTTGCATATGTCAGAACAAATGAATATTCTTAGGATACATTCTGTGGCTTTGCATGGAAAGCTGTTGAAGTTGCTGAGCCTATGATAGCCCAAGTCTACAGAATTAGCATTGTTGTTTAGGAATATCAAAATGGCTATTCTCCAGACATCAGGCATACACTGTGTGGACAGGATGAGGATAAACAAGTTAAAGAGATGCTCAGAACATGGCCCTGATTAGAATGTAGCTCTGTATGTTGTCTGGTCCCATAGAAGTTTTATTTATAATCTTTGACAGGGAGTCTAGGACTTGTTCTAATGTGATTTCAAGGGTATACTAAATTTTCAGTGATAGTGGGGGAAACAATGTGGGTAGGTAGTGTAAAGTTAGCAATAAATTTGTCTACCAGTATACTGACTATATCCTTAGGATCAGAATGTATGATATTACTATGGACACGTTTGGTACATTGTTGTACATTATTCCTTGATTTACTGGCATAACTGAAGAAAGATGTGTAGCTCCCTTTGGTATTAGTGGTAAGCTTTCTTTATGTGTTCCAATAGTGCTCTGAAGTTTCTTGTTGGCATGTTTCAGTCTGGTCTTGAGGTAGGTGGATGGGGATTACTTCCAACTTTTCATTAGTTTCCATCTTCTGTTATAGACTTTATTAATATGGGATTTCCACCATAAAAGTTTATTTCTGAATATACCATTATGTTTACGATGGACAGGCAGAGACCTTTCCATGCAGCTGTTTAGGTGCTCATAGAAGTTGGAAGTGAATACAGGAGACCTCTCAGTTTGGTCCATTTTGGAGGACTGCTTGGAATTTTGAATAGGTCTTCTTCAAGATGAAGTAGGTTTGTCCTAGAGAAGCCACTATAGATAGTCTCATATGTATATTACTTGATTAATTCTGAAACATCCTTTACTCATCTACAATAGTCATTTTTAAATGCACTCTTTATCTATTTACACCCATTCAAGCTTCTGAATGTTTGATTAAAATATTAGTTCTTCCCACTGATAAATGTTACAAAAATGTCTCAATTTTTCCACTATTATTTGTCCTTAGATTTTCCACTGTGTGATTCCTTAAAACCTCTAGTATTAGAGGTAACATGGGATATATGCAAATGACCCCTTAAGGACATCAGGTGTTTCAGCTACATGGCAGTTCTGAATGCAAATGACTTTTTTCCACTTTGTCTGTTATGGACAAATTCAGGCCAATAAAGCCAAACCTCACTAGCTGTGGACATGCCTTCTTCAGCTGGGTATGACAACCCTGTCTTTCCAAAGGTTAGTCACACAGTGCACGTATGACGTGCTGATGAGGCCATACGTTTATTTACTTTTCGTTTACCTTTTCCCTAAGTCTCTTGTGCAACAACACTATACGACTTTTGTTTTCATTGGATGTGCTAGGCTCATTTATAAACTCTCTTGTCTATCCCCAGTGTAACAATGCATCTCTGTTGCCTCTACAGCCAATGTTTCTTCCATCACTACAGCTTTAATTCCATCATCTTTCAGGTGAACCTCTAGCATTAATAAAGAACATTTTCCCCTTCTCACTTTCCTTGCTGTCTTGCAGTTTTTCCATCTTTAACCTTACTGATTATAACGAACCCATGGTGGTGCAGCGGTAGCGTTGTCGCCTCACAATAAGAGGATCTCTCGTTCGATTCTCGGCTGGAGCACCTTCTGTGTGGAGTCTGCATGTCCTCCCTGCGGTTGAGTTGCATTAGAAAGACATGCGTAAATGGGCGTGCCTTCGTTGAAGTTTGGGTGTCGAGCTGACACCTCGGCACCATAAAAATGTACTGCCAATTATTAGCGGACCGGAGTTCCGCTGTGGCGACCCCTAATCGGGAAAAGCTGAAAGAAGAACTAGGCATTCGGACTGAAAACTATTATTTGCCAAGCCAGTAAACAGACATTGAATAAAGATGAGCATTGAGGATCGAAACCTGTAATTTATGCCTGTGAGGAAAACACTTTAATCATTATACCAAGTGCCAACATACACACACACATGCACACACACACACACACACACACACACACACACACACACACACACACACACATGCATGCAAATGCACACACACACGCACACACACACACACACACACGTGCGCACATTCGTGTACAGACACACACACATACACACATACATATGCACACACACGCGCGCACACACATGCACACACACGCACAGATGCACACGCACACACACATACACACACACACACAAAAAACACACACAGACAGCATACACAACACGGCCACACACACACACACACGCACACACACGCAAACACACACACACACACACACACACACACACACACACACACACACACACACACACACACACACACCAAGAGTTTGAGCAGGGAGAACTGGAATATCTTCACCTTGCTCAGATGCTTACATTAGAAAGCATAGATGCAATGTAGCTACTAGCTATATACATTTACACATGCTCTACACATGATCTTGCATATTATAGATGTCTGTAAACCACTATAGTATGCAATAATCTGTGCAGATCACTGAAATGGAATGTGCAAGGTTCTAATTTGCATAGACAGTGCTTTCAAAATACCACATTTACATGTAGCAACGAGGGCTTTATAAATCACAAGCCTCTTGCATACTATGCAAAAGCACTTGTGTAGCATTTTATAGCATGTAAGGGGAGTACAACGCACATCCATATGCACTTCTTACAAAATAGATACACTTTTCACTGGCATATTGTAAATAAATGCAAAGAGCTTATGTAATTCTTTGTAACAGAAAATGCAGTGGATTTTAGCACACAGTATTGAGAGACAACTGAAGGATAGAAATGTATCATTTGATCTAACAATACCATCAATGACCTAGTCTGTCACCAGACAAATTTTTTTTTTACAGTTAAATTAGGATTTGACATTTGCTCTGTGAAATCACCTGTTATAAGTCAGGGTAACAAAAACACATTGCTGTAGACCTTCATTAACATTTCTAAAAATGACTAAAGTTACAACCATGCATGTACTTTTCCAAATGTCCCATCATAAGTTTGGAATCCTTCAACATTTTACCTCAAAGTTGAATTGTATTCATAAACCGGACTTATGAATGCTTTTAAGAGTTCAACTAAATTTATTTTCACTGTGACAAGAAACACATAATTACTACATTAACTCCACCAATGTATTACAAGTGCTTATTTATATACAATCAAATCACTGCTGTCATTGTAGTCAGTAAAGTGCTGCATGTGGTCATTCTGAGTCATTGCTTCAAAGTCACTATGCATGTGATACCAGTTGCTGGATTCTAGGCATCATTAGTAAATAAATCCAATATTGAGTGTAGAAAGCAAGAAGGGAAGCACATCTTAAATAAATGCTATAGTGCTATTATAATGATATGTACTACTGCAATACAAAAAGAATGTCTACCTCTTTCAGTAGTGTGGAAAATTAAGGTGCTAGTTTGTAACAAGTATATAATATCCAATATTCTTCTCTTCTATGCAATCAGTAATTTATGAAGTCATTCAAAGTGTGTTAAAGTTCAGACTGACATATACACAGCATTTCCTATCCCATATTTTTGTAAAATTTAGAAGGGTCAATAAGTGATAATTTGACTTCCATGGAACAGTGTCCTTGCCTTATGGGGCGATATTTAAACAGATATTCCTACTGTACATCAAGCACTCATAAATGAATCATTACTGTACAAAAAAAAAAGAAAGCTGTATGCAGCAGAAGGTATAATAAAAGGTTATGTATGTTTATCGACATTTACAGATGAAGTTCCATATTCTGTTAGAAATTCTTTTTCAAAATTAGGGCAAGTGTCCTGTTCAAGAGTTTTTAAATATAAAAAGTTCAAAGCGATAAGTTTCCATATAAAAGACTGTAAGATGATTACACTATATGATATTAAGAAGACAACACCTGATAGGGTATTTAGTTTTATTGCTGTTATTACCAACGTAAAGGCATAATTCATCTGTTTTTGTTTGTTTGTTTGTTTATTATAGCCCACACTCTTGCAGCAACCAGTCGTACCATATTTATTATATCTATTACTGCATTATGTACCCATTACCCTCCTGCACTGTCACTGGGCATATCTTCATTAATTTTATATCCTGAAAAGAAACATGTCTCAGCATGTTCACAACAGTGAGATGTCCTTTTCTGGATTTATCAGGTACAAAATAACATCATCTGCAAATGAAGGTAACTTTTCTTGACTGTCATTCCAATTATATCCTTGCATTTCTGATTCCCTTATTTTCTTGCCAATGGCTATAAATATAATTCATATTATAAGAAGGGTAATAAGATACTCCTGCCTGGTTCCTCTGTTCACACATAACGTATCAAAGAGGAATCTTCCCAATTTAATTCTTATCTCCAGTTTTTGTATACCCTTTTAATTAGCCTTATGATTGTATCAGGGAATACAAATGCTTCCACTGCCCTACTTATACAATCACAGTTTATTCTGTCAAGTGCTTTCTCTGCATCAAGACCCACCAATAATAGCATGTTCTTACATTCTGCTCCCATCTTGATCATTATTGCTCTATTGATGTTATCAAATGTTTGCCTCACATCCACAAAGCTACACTGATATCTATCAATTTTATTTTTGCAACAACTTGCCATTCTTTTAGCTAATATATACATAAACATGTTGTCATCATCCTGATTTAAAATTGAAATGGTTCTATATGAAGCTAGATCTGATCGGTGTTTACCGTCCTTAGATAATAGAGCCACTATAGCTTGCTTTCCTTCTTTTAAAATACTCTTATACAAAATCTTTCAAATCCCCGCTAACTTACAGATTCTATAGGAATACCAACTGTTCTTGGAGACTTTCCTGAAGATCGATTATCCATCATTGTTTTTATTTCATCCCTATTAGTTATTGAACCTCATCTTCCTCTAACATTTGCACAATTAAGTCTACCATAAATATTTCCATTTGTGCTCTTTCTTGATTTCCACATTTCTGTGCTTTATATACATTTTCATAACATTTCTGAAATATCTCTAAATCCTCTACAGGATCTTGTTATTTTTCTTGTTATAGACTCCTTAAGTTTGGCAACAATGTTTTCTACTTTCCACTGTCTTAAGTCATTTTGCTAAATGATTTTGTGCTCTGGTATTATTATCAAAAATAGTTGCTTAACAGCAATCTTTCTAAACTCATGCATATTAAACAGATACTCCCTTATTTTCTCTTTTGCATTCTGAATTTGTACCTCTTCTTGTTCTAAGTAATTTCTAATACTTATTAACCATATTTCTTTCTGTTTTATTTCTACTCTTTTAAGCCCCATTTTAACTTATCTCACTCACTAGCTATAACTTCTGAAGGTATTCCTATTTTCCCCAATAACTCTTGAATAACTTCCACTACTGATTCCTTAAATTCCTCTCTTTTTAACAGATAGGTAGAAAAGGTCCAGTGTCTCATTTTTGCTTCATTATCCAGCCTGCATTTTTATCTTACTTTTTGTTAGTACATCATCTGAAATAAGTTTTGGATATGTTTTGAAGTTTTCATTTAAATAATTTCAATTAAATAGAAATCTTCCTGTGAAAGATAAAGATAAGTTCTATCTAGTCTAGCCCAGTTATTGTACCCTGGGAAATAATATGTAAATTTTGTCCAAGTTCCGACTATTGATATATATATATATATATATATATATATATATGGAATATATATATATACCATACCAAATAGTGTCATCATTATTTTTTCAGAAAGCTTCCCTCTTTTGTTATATTTTCCCTTCTAGTTCCCATGATATCTCACTATTGCAAATTAAGTTCAACTCCATATCATGGTGTGAAAGTGTTCAACAGATTTCTGTAACACATAGTCATGAAAAGTACTCCTGACTTAATTATGAATCGCATCAGTTTGACTCTGGTCATGGCTGACTGTACCTTTGGTAATACCTGGCTAGCAAAAATAGCATAGTAGTTGTTAATCATTCATTACTACTAGTCATGTAAAATCATGGAGAGACAATAATAGTATCATTTATCTAAAATCAAACAGACCAGGACCTACATCTGTTACAAATTTAACATTAAGGGGAAATCTTGCCTTTTAACTGTGGGACAGTCCATGAATAGATAATATCAAAGCTTGGCGAGGGGTTGAAAGTGAAAACTCCGTCTTTTTAATTTGTGAAAGCATTCAACACTATCCCACATAAAAGAATAACTGATAAAGTAATAAAATTAAAAGTCAATTACTTTGTAATTCAAAGGGAAAACAAGTGTTAAACAGCAGGGAATATCAGTGGCGTCCAACAGAGGTTTGTAGTTAGGCAACCTTTTTTTTGGATTATTCATCTCAGATGTACAAGTAAGGAAAGGGCTCTGCATTACCATATACAGTGGGTATTTTTAGAATTTTTACTGAAGGTCTACAGCAAATACAATGGTGATTGTAAACTAAGTAGCATAAAGCAAAGTTAATTCAGAAAAAGATGATGAAATTCTCCAAAATGGTCTACAGAAACACACAACTGGTGCCATCATAAAGTCTGACTTTTAATTTCAGTAACTGTGGAATCATGAAACTTGGCAAAATGGACATAAATGATGATTACAAAATAAATGATAAACTCATAAAAAAATACCACCATTAAAGGTCTAGATACAATAGCAGATAAATATTTAAACTCTAACCAGTAAGTATTTGCCAAAGTTAGAAAACATATAATGTAACTCCTTTTAGTCATAACTTTTACTACTCCAGTGACACTAACCACTTTATACTTACCTGATCAGATTCATTATTTTACTCAGTTATATTTTATGACATGCAAACAAGTCACCTGGAAGAATTTAATAAGGTACGCCAGTTTTTAGTAGAAAGATCACAGCATTAAAAAGTGAACTATTTAGAATATGGGAAGTGTTATTGTATTTTGTTTAGCATAGGTTCTAGTTAATCTATAAGGCAAAATTTCTTCTAGCTCTTCTTGTTTGTCTATGCCTAGAAGGAGTCCCAATGAGGGAGCTAATATCAGATCAAGGAACCTGATACTAAAAATAAATAATAATAATTAAATAGCCCAGTGGTGCAGTGGTTGCATTGTCACCTCACTGCATGAAGTTCTCCAGTTCGATTCTCAGCTAGGCTGCTTTGTGTGTGGAGTCTGCATGTCCTTCCTGTGTTCGTTTGGGTTTCCTCTGGGTACTCTGGCTTCCTCCCACGTTACAAAGGCATACATCTAGAATGTTTCTTCCCAGGCCTCCACTGAAAATTGGCTTTGTTCCAAGTCATGCTTTCTTGTTAAATAAAAACACCAAAAAAAGGGTACTCCGGAAAAAAAAAACAGTTGGTTTGTTTAGCATTTAATCTCTTGAGTAGAGGACACTTCCTCAGAACACCATAAAACATCAAACCATTAAAGCACCACAATTAAATAACATAAAAAATGGTCACTTGAATAACGCATTCTGTTATGCAAGTGACAATTAATCAATGTTCACATTTTAAATAAACAAATTAAAAGCAATTGAAGTATTTAAGAAAACATACAAGCCCAGAGATTCATGAAGGGACATAGCGGGAGCCGACCAACTTGAGCTCAAAAGGTCCTGCTTCCATGACACAGTATTTTGCACACAGAGATATGTTAGCTGTGATGAGGAAAGACCTCATTATTTGCTAATATTCATGTCTCCGAATTGCATCTTATCTGCATATCATAGTAGGTTAGTGCCAGTGAGTTTAAAGGACAGGTACTGCCAGGGGGTGTGCATGTGTGCATGTGTGTCTGCATAGGGATGAGTGGTGTCAGGTGACTGAGTATTTGTTTTTTTTTTGTGTGTGTGTGTGTGTGTGTGTGTGTGTGTGTGTGTGTGTGTGTGTGTGTGAGACTGCATGTCTGCCTGAGTTATCACAGTATAGGAGCTAGTTAGGAGATAAGTAGGATAGGTTTTTTGTGTGTGTGTGTGTGTGTGTGTGTGTGTGTGTGTGTGTGTGTGTGTGTGTGTGTGTGTGTGTGTGTGCACATACAGATGGGTGAATGTGTGTGTGTGTGTGTGTGTGTGTGTGTGTGTGTGTGTGTGTGTGTGTGTGTGTGTGTGTGTGAGTAAGGTGTGTGGCGGGAGGCTGCCATGCTTCTACACTCCCCTTTACTAATGAGCAAATTCTGCAACACTGAAGAAGAATACTAGACAGCAGGGAATTCTAAAGATTGCCCAATGTCATTTAAAAAGATAATAGAATAACAGAAGTTTTTGCAGAACTGAAGACATGTGGGGGGTACTAGACACCAGGGATTTGAAATGTTACCCTAAGTCATTTAAAACATTAGTAGAACAACAGGTTTTATTCCATAAAAGGCATGAGACATATTAGAAGAAGACTAGTCACCAGGGACTTAACTACCCTAACTCACTTAAAAAAGGTCAAGGAATGAGGAGAAAGGTTTGAAAAATGTACAATGAGCAGAGAAAGCAACTCATCAACTGGGCAGAGCATAAGTCCTTTGCACTAACATGAGACACCACTGATAGTCTTTAAATATTACACTAAGTCAATTAAAAATTAAAAGAAGAGGGAAAAAGGTTTGAACCCCATACCACTGGCACAGAAAGCACCTCACTAATAAGAGAGTGCTTTAGCCCTCTCCTCTGAGGCCTTAATGGAAACTAGGCCTTGCATTATTAGGATGTATTTTCTGAACAATAACAAGAAGGGCATTCTAATGTCTGCTATTATTGACTGTAGTGGACCACCAATTATGAGGGAGAAGGCAGGTATAAGGCATAATCAGGGACATTCTGTAAAAGTCAGGGGAAGTTGAAAGGGATGGTGATGTTCACTGGGGGAGGATTGCCATACCACTGAACAGCTGTGCACAAGACTTTGAGACAAAGCCATGAAGAAAATAACCAGATGACAGCAGATACAATGTTTAAATATCAGTTGGTGACACTTAAATGTTAACAGATCAACAGATCTAGCATCACTGTTATTCATTTTTATTTTATTTTTATTTTATTTTACATTTGTTGACCGGGCTAGTATAACTGGATACATGTCGATTTTCAGTAAAGGCCCGGGGAGTTAAGCTCCTAGCTAGGACAATGAAATTAACACAATAACATCTAAGGATACATGAGACAAACAAATCCTGTTAACAGTACCTTTTACAGGTTATCACAGTAAAATTTATTGTGCAGAATACAGGCATAACAAAGGATACAAATGCAATCTAAAATTTACAGTGCAGAATACAGACATAACAAAGGATGCTAATACAATCAAGGTATTCTAGAGATAGTAAAATAGTTTAATAAGGAAGGAGTTGCTTTTAATGAGTAGATGGGGTAGGAAGAGCAAAGTATTTAGAGACACATAGACTAGTCAGGTTTAGAGCATGGGCATAACCAGTGAGTTTTGAGGAACACTTTCAATTTGTTTTTGAAACAGGATAGTGAGGGAAGTGTGGAGAGTTCATTTGGAAGGAGATTCCAGGCTTTTCCGACTATATTAGAAAAAAGGGAGTCACCAGCCTTGTTGTTTGTTTTAGTGGTATGTACTAGAAGTTTCTCAGAAGACCTTAAGGATTCCAGGTTTTTATAGGGAGTGATTAGTGTGGAAAGAATAGGTGTTTTGGAAGGTTTGTAAAGAGTGTTGTGGGCTATAGTTAGTTGATGTAATTTAATGAGATTTTGTAGTTCAAGCCGTCTTAGCTGCTTTAAATTAAGGCAGTGATGGGTTCTAAATGGGTTGCCTGTTGCAAATCTGGCAATGTTATTGTAGGACATTTCCAATTTGCTAAGATTATTTTTAGATAGGTTAGTAAAAATAGGTGAGGCATAAAGAAGAGAAGAAATTAGATGAGTGTGTGCTATTGTGGTTCAAGCTGAAGGTAGGAGAAATGATTGTATCCTATAGAGAGAGCCTAGCTTTTTGTTGACAGTTTTTATAGTATTGTTAATATGGAAATCAAAGTTCAGATTATTGTCTATGGTGACACCTAATAGTTTGGTGGTTGGTTCAGGGGATATAATAGTTTTATTGGTAGAGTTAACTGAGAAATCCAATGGGGGGGATTTCTTAGTAGGAGAGAAAAGGAGGAGTTTAGTCTTTTTGGGGTTTAGGAGAAGGCATCTATGTATGAACCATTGCTCAACTGTGTTAAATACTTGTTGGGTAAGATAGAGAAGTTCAGAAGAGGAGGGGGCTGAGCATATCAGTGTAGAGTCATCCGCATATTGTATGCATGCAGCTTGGGGGATGGCTAGGTGAAGGTCATTGATGAATATGGAAAAAAGTAGAGGTCCAAGGATGGACCCTCGAGGGACACCGAGGTTGACGGGCAGGTGAGTAGAGAGATACTTGTGCCAAAGTACGGCCTGTTGTCTTTTATCAAGATAGGACTGGAACCCCTTTATGGAGGATGTATCAAGAGACAGGAATTTCAATATTATGATGAGAATTTGGTGATTTACCATGTCAAAAGCTTTAGACAGGTCAATAAATAGGGCTGACGAGTTTGTTTAGATTACGTTTTTTGTTGATACAATCCGTGAAGGAAAGAAGGGCAGTAGTGGTGCTATGTGAAGGTCTAAATCCATGCTGACAGTTGGCTAGTAGATTATTATGTATTAGATGGTCAAGTAATTGTCTGTGAATGCATTTTTCCATGATCTTTGCCAGAGGTGAGAGGAGGGCAATGGGGCGGTAATTGGAGAGTTCAGTGGATTGACCTCCTTTGTGGAGGGAGGTAATATGAGAAATTTTCCATAAACTGGGTATATAACTTTCAGTAATAGTTCTATTGATCAGGATAGAAATGGGATAGGCAATAGCTTTGGTGGATTGTTGTAGGAATTCAGCAGGTAGTTGGTCTGCTGAGGGGGAGCATGGTTTCAGTTTCTGTAGAAGGGTTAGAATATATGATGTTGGGATGGGTTGAAAATGAAAAGTAGGGGTGAGGTTGATTCATTGGAAGATAGAGTGAAGTTGTTAGGTGATAGTTGACTAGCTAGTGTTTGTATAGCATCAGTAAAAAAGGTATTAAAAGCATTAGCTATATTCATTGGTGTTTTGTGTTCAGTGTTTTGAGGGTTTGGAGTAGTGGATTGCCCTGGATGGAGTAGTTGGGTGATACTAGACCAAAATTTCTGTGGCTTGTTTTGACTAGCTTGTTGGGATTGGAGGTAGTAGTTTTTTTTGTCAGATATTATAGCTTTCTTAGTTTCATTTCTTAGTTGTCTAAATGTTTGTTGGTCTATAGGGTTTTTTGTTTTCCTCCATTTCTCCCAATGTTTGTTTCTAACATTGATTTTATGTTTGGTTGCTTTAGAGAGCCATGGAGCATGTTTGGTTTTAGTTCTAGTTCGTCTGGTTGGGGCATGGTGGTTGAGGATGGCAAGGAAGTTGGAGTTAAAGTAACTAACGGCTTCATCTAAAGGAAGGTTTTTTAAGGATGACCAGTTGCATGATCTTAGTTCCATCTGGAAAAGTTCAGGGTTAAAGTACTTTTTAGACCTGATGTTTTTAATGGATGTTGGGGAGGGAAAGTTGATTTTATGTCTGATGATATAGGTAAGAGAGTGGTCACTTAAATCATCAGGGAGGGTTCCTGAGTCATAAATGTGAGGATGATGGTTAATGAGGATCCAGTCTAATAAGCTTGATTTCTTGTTAGATTTATCTATCCTGGTAGGGGAGGTAATGGTTTGGGAATACCCATATAGGTTAATATGGCTTGAGGGGAGGCTGTTGCAGAAGCTGGTCCAGTCAATATTTGTGTCACCTAGGATAATGGTTTCTTGAGGCAGGTTTTGGGAAAGCCAGCAAAGTAGATTTTCCATTGTTGCTGTGTTATTACCAGGAGGTAGATATATACAGATAATATAGATGGATTTGGCATTGTTAAGAAGAAGTTTGGAGATAAGAATTCCTGCATTGGAGTGTAAAGGTGGTTTGCAGTTATGAGTGGTTAATTGTAAGCTAGGTTTATATAGGATAGCAACCCCTCCACCTTTCTTGGATGTTCGGTCTAGTCTCAGGATATTATATCCAGGTGGGATGATTTCATTGTCTTTGGTTGCAGGTTTTAACCAAGTTTCTGTTAAGCAGAGAATATTAAAGGAATAGATTTCAGTTAGAGCTTGGAGTTGAGTTACTTTATTGTTTATACTGCGTATATTAAGATGAGCAATTAAAAGGGAGTGCACTGTGCACTTTCTGAACAATAAGAATAAGGAACTCTAACGCCTGACAGTGTTGGTGGACTGCGGATTCTCTAAAGTAAGGGACATGTAAGAGGTATGTAAGTGTGTGTGTGTGTGTGTGTGTGTGTGTGTGTGTGTGTGTGTGTGTGTGTGTGTGTGTCTATCTGAGTGAGAGCATGCATATGGGACAATGACTGAAGACACACCTGTGCCAATCAGATGCATGGGCTGAAAGAGATAATTACAACAGAAGGCTAATTAGCACTTGTGTTAATATTGCACACTTCAAAGGCATGCAAATTACCTGTAATGAGGTCTTTCTACATTCTGTCTAATATGTCTCTGAATCCTGTTTTCCACAATCATGGACACAGCCCCTTTTGGCTGCACTGTTTCTTCCCCATAGTGGAGTTCCTTATGAATAACATGGCATGTTCCACCAATGTAGTAAATTCAGACAAAATTGTTCTTACCCAGTTCATCTCCCTGAATATATATATGTGTATATATATGCATATATATATATATATATATATATATATATATATATATATATATATATATACTACTGAAAACTTCCGAACTGTTAAAAACAAAAACAGAAATCCAATGAATAGACGCTGAGCCAGAACTGTTATTTGCTGAGCGCTTTCGTTCGCTTTATTGGTAACAATCGAACTTCATCAGAGCAAAATGTAATGCATTTGCAGTACTGTGCGAGCTTTAAATAGTCTAACTGGTGTAAAAAATACTTCACTATGATTGGTAGATATACTACGCCAATGCAGTAGTATTTGGACTAATGAGAGACACTGCTATAAAACAAAAGGTTTTATCTGCTAACATCCTGCCACTAGGGGGCATGTTGTAACTTTTTAGTTGTACCACTTTAATGCACATTTAATGTTGAGATTCTCGTTGAGCCCTGGTGGGGTATCTGCTTCAAGGAGGAGTTGCCATCTTAATTCCTTCAGCTCCAGTAGTGTGTTGCAATCTCCAAAAACTGCTGGACCTGTTCTAACACTAGAAATTTAAAACAGGTGAAGCCATTGCAGCTGGTGGCATGTCTGCTTAATGCATTGTAACTGTCATTATGCCTGATGGCTGCAAGGTGTTCCTTCACCCTGTCTGAGAGCTTTCTAATTGTTTTCCCAATGTAGAAGGAAAAACACTGGTTGCAGTAGGCTGCATAGACTACAAAAGTTGAGTGGCAGTCGTGCTGGGCTTTGAACTGCACCGTGATGTTGCAGTGTTGAAAAGTGTAGGATGTGCCTGAGTGTATGAAAGGGCAGACTACACAATGCTTGCAAGGGCCCATACCTTTGGGGTTTTGTGGGTTAGCAGGCTCATGGGGGTCTGTGCCATTCCTGAGTATGGGGGTCTCTTTCCTTTCAAAGGTTTGTTTAAGAGTTCTGGTCTTCTTGTATGAGAAGACAGGCTCATTACCCACTATCTGATGGGTGTTGTGGTCCGCTCTTATTATGTTCCAGTTTTTGCCAATGATATCCCTAATGGGTTGCATATCTCGGCTGATGGGGATGGGGAAACTACAGTTTCTGTTCTTGGGTTCAGTAGTTCTGTTGGTCACCCGGGGGGTGAAGCCATGAGTAAGGATGGGTGGGTGTCTGTCTGATCTGTGGGAGGCCACTTCTTGAAAGACATCCTCTACTAGTTGTTTGGGGTAATGTCGGCGGATGAACATTTCTGAAAGGAATTGGCTTTCCTTGAGGAAGGTATCATTGTCAGAGATGATCCTGGAGAGGCGGATGTACTGCCCTTTGAGCACATTCTTCTTCATAAAGATATATTTTTTAATATTGTACTTTTGATAAATACGGTGGGTCTCTTCACAGCAACATGCTCTCTGGTTTGATTTGCAGCTGCAGTGATTACATATATATCTTTGTTTTTCTAGCTTTTCACTGGGCACACCAGCTTCCTCCCATATTCCAAAGATATGCAGTAGGGGAATTGGGCACTCTAAACCAGTCATAGGTGCAACTGTGTGTGTGTCTGTGTGTGTGGATATCTGCATCAGGGCTATCCACCTGACAGTGTTATCACTGGTTCGAGGTGACTGTCATTGTTGATGTGGTACCCCATCCCCATGTACAAAATTGGAAAAAGGGGACTGATGCTGATACCAATTGTAATTTTGATAAATAGCACCAGTTTATAAGTACTTTTAAAAAATATATAATTATGGAATGATTTAATTTGAAGAAAATAATGGTATGCATATGCTTATTTTACTGATTTAATAGGTAATATTTGAAGAAAACTGTAAAAAATAACTGTTTTATCTTATTTCATTTTAAAGTTCTTGAGCCAAATGAGTCTTACCTGCTCTGCATTTTCATCTACATACTGATGTAAGACTTGAGATTTTCTACAGTTTCTATTAACTAACATTACATTTGTTCACTTAAGAGACTAAACAAATAGGGTATTATACAACTTGCACGGTTAGTTCTCAGTGACTCAATATTTAAGATCTATTAGATTTCAAGTACTGTTTTATAAATGGATCTTTATTTTGGATTTAAACAGCTCATGTAGAGTCAGGTCCACTTTGACAGTCTTTCATTCTTTAGATCATCTCTTGCTACACTTGGTGCAGTATGTATTGGGTCATTTTTGCTTCATACTGATGACACGTCTAGCATAGAGCACCATGAGCAGTGGTTACATGGATCTCATGCTTCTACACATGGATGTAATTTTGGCGGGTGGCCTAATGGTTAAGGTGTTTGCCTTACAAACACAAGGTGCAAGGTTTGAGTCTCACAAGAGATAATTGGCTAGGCTCAAAATGGCTCACAAGGGCAGTTAGCTTAGTACTAATCTATGAACCTATGAATCTATGTCTTCACATATGGGACAGTGAATATAATTCACATCTAGTGTAAACACCATTTTACCACTCACAAGCAATGGGATTTGGAACACAAAGAATCAGCTTGTAAATATAGTTAAGCTGTTTATTTATCTATTTATTTATTTGCTTACTTACTTCCATACCATTTGTTGACTGAGATGTTGCCTAGGTTCTAATACCCATTCCAAGCATTGCCTGGGCCACATCAAAAAATTATGTCATACAGCAGGTAATAAAATACATACAGGTAATTCATAATTTGCTACAAAAAATATGTAAAATTAAGCTAATTTATTTACAGTTTTCACTTAACCATTGTAAATCTCACAAAAAAAAGCCTCAAGGATGAATAAAACAAAACTAACAAAACAAAATCATCCCCTGGGAAAGTGAAGAACCAGCAACGAAAATTCAATGGTTTTATTTAGCACTTTTATCCATACAGGTCTTCATCAGAATAAAAACATATAAACAAAATAACCCTTATATAAAACAAATAGACCAATACATAAACATCAATTATTATGCCACCACTAATAAAAACTATACCAATTATATTAAAGTGCAAGTGACCCAAACAGTATATAAAAAAACTATCATAAAAAAAAAAAAAATTTGATACAAAAGTATCGTTTAACCCAGGAAACTTGTCAGCCTGCATTCTCAGCTGCCACAATGTTCTTTATTTAACAGCTGTTTTTTTTTTTTAAACAAACTTCTCTGTAATCTTCAGGCAAATGCTCTAAAACAGAGAAATAAAACTGTCTAAAGAAAATACAAGTTAAATTATGCGTAAACAGGGCACTGTTAGTGTCCTTGATTCTAATTGCATATAAATGCTCCCTAATCCTCTTAGATAATTTCCCGGCAGTCATACCAATATAGAAAGCATTGCAATAGGAGCATATAGCAATATAAATCAAACCCATTGAATTACAGTCATAGTGTGCATTCATTTTAATGGTTCTTTTGATATGTGTTAAGTTAATGGAAGGACCGTCTAAAATGTCATTACAGGCATATTAAAAACCACACCTGTACATGCCATCACCTTTATTGGTATGCAACAAAGGTTTTTTAGTATTGTCATTTTCAAGATACTGCTTAATAGACTTAAATTACTTACATACAAATTTTGGAGAAGGACTAATTGCCTTAAATACTTCGGGGTTCCAATTAAAAGTCTTCCAATTATGGCTAATAATATTTCTGATGTTACTGTCATCAACAGCCATCTGTAAAATGAAGCTACAGTTAATTTTATTGTTAGCAGTAGCTTCCACTGTATTAGGCAATACCTCCTACCAAAATGGGAGGAAAACATTTTTCCCTCTTGTTTTTAATTTCTTCAGAAGTACGTTCTAATGAAACCAAATTATAACCTCTACTGCTAAATATACCTGCAATTTCATTGACAACTTCTGAAAAAGTGTTGTGATCAGTAGTAAGCCTGGAAACCCTTATCATTTGGCCCTTAGGTATATTCCTCTTCATGTCAGTCAGATGAGCAGTCAAACAGTGAAGATAGATATTAGAAAAAACAAGATTTCTTATAGATGCTACTAGAGAAAGTTCCTAGACCAGCATTCCATTTGATCACAACATCCAAAAAGGGTACACTTGTCCTCACACAGGGAAGAAGAAAGCTTAAAAAGTTGATGTTACTATTGACATCTGTAATAAACTGATCAATCTTTTCAACGGGCACATCTGTGATAAAAAACAAATCAACAAACCTTTTATACAACTTCACGTTTTCAGAAAAAATGGAATTTGTTTAAGCATCTGTGTTTCCTACCACCCCATGATAAGGTTAGCAAAAGAAGGGGCTACCTATAGCAACAACCTTTAACTGCTAATACTTGACATTAAAAATGAAAAAAATTACTCTCTAACATCACTTCTGTCAACTCATGTCTTGTGCTAACCATGTCAGCAGAAAAATTGGTGAATTTGACCAAAAAAAAAAAAAACTTAAAAATTCCATACCTTCAGTAATATGAATGCTAGTATACAAACAATCTCAACTGAGAAGTGTCAGTAGTAAACAATATCAAACAATTTAGTAAATGCCAAAAATATTTCACATAACTATCCAGCTTTTGTACTAAAGGATTCAGTAATTGATCCAAAAATAAGGAAATGCATTCAGTTGCTCTACCAGACATACAGACTATAGGTCTAAATGGTAGAGGATAGGGTTGGTTATGTAGTTGGTTATACCAAACAGAACAGCTATCCTGAGACTTTCAACAAAAAGTTGATCATTATAAATACTGAAATATGAAAGAGTAGGATAAACTTTTCCCTATATAAATGCAGGCTATATTAGTTGATATAGGACTAAAATAATTTAAGTACATGTCAATAGTGCATGGAACTGACAGTTTTAAAACAGTTAACAGCTTTTATTCTGGAGATGGTTAACTGCAAACAATTGTAGAATGAAAGATGTTATTCAACTCCTTTTTTACTAACTCTGTTGTTATGAAAGATAATGCCCAAAATCCAGTAGCGGCTGGTGACTTCAAATTAAAGGGGGGCTGCAGGAGACAGCTGAATGGGTGGGGCCAATGGGAAGGGGTGTGACTAACTAGAAAGGGGTGGAACTATGCTCAAAACCACAACAACTGGAACTTTAATTAAATACGCTGCCCTGGGTACCAAACCATCATTACGAGAGTCCAATCAAGACAAAATAAGGTGTAGAAGAAAAAAATATTTCAATGTATTGGCTACATGACAACTTACTTAATATCTAGATGGAAACACAAAGGTTGTGAGGCATGAAAAAATAAATTGCTTTTTAAATACATTACTGGAATGCCAGTCAAAATCAAGTATAAAATAAAACAAGCAGCACTCAGCTCAAACCACTTCTCCTTGCACTGCAGTTCTAATTATAATTTATAATCAGCTTTATATAATTACCAAGTAACATGCTGAAAGTAGCAATCTCTGTGATACCTCCACTTGTAAAAACGTTTCTTATCCAAAAAAGACCTGCTGCCTGACAACAACTATTTACTTGTTTCATGGGGAACACGTAATCAAAGTAAAAAATGAACAGCAAACAAGAAACAAGCTCAAGATAACTTGCTTAAAGGATTACTGCACAAGTTATGGACCACACATGATAGATTGGCATTCTGTTTAGTTTACGGGTAAAGCCTGCAAAGATAACTGCAAGTCTCCAACAAATGTAATGAGCTTCTGAAAATACTGTAATCCTGTTCTTTATTTCAAATACCGTCATATGAATTTCAATACCTACGGCGAATACGTTATCTAGTTATGTAAATATTCTCTGCATGGCAACAATGAAAAGGCTTTCAATGTTGGTAATTCTTTAACAGTATGCTTATTAAAGCTTACTTGCATCTTACAATCTCCAACAAGCTTACCTGATGGTCAATAAAGCATTGTTACTTTAATACAGAGCAACAGGGCACTGCAACAGCATGTATTTTCTGAATAATAAGAAGCATAAATCAACAGTATAAAAATATGGCAGAAAACCAGAACGTTCTGCAAAATCAAGGACAGATGAAAAGCCACGGTTGTACTTGTGGTCTACCTTGGATGGGGGAATACTCTGCACACTTACACTGCATAACCGCTCCTTGCCTTGCTTGGACACATCCAGAGCCACTACAATGGGGAGTGGGGTGCAACAAGTAGGTCACAGTTTGAAATGTCTCTGGCTGACGGTGATGGCTCTGACACTCATACCTCTCAACCTCAGAGCAAGAAATCTGGACAAAGCCATACATAGAAGTGGAACAATGTTTAAATATTGCTCTTATAAACTTAGAAAGATAATAGAATAGTAGTAGGTCTTGCATTAGTATGAATTTTTGAAGGTATGAAATCTAAAACTCAAATGTCTGCCATTATTTTCTAACTTCAGTCTTTAATGATGCGCTACTAATTTGCCAGAAAACCACCATTTTATGAAAAACAGACCAAAAATGTTATGCAAAAATATAAAATTGCCACACAATACAGCTGGGAACCTGTCAAAGAAGGGACACCTTTTTAAAATTAGTACTGTTAACTTGAGCAGCTGACAAAATAAGATAATCTGCATGCATTTCTGAAATAAAAGTAATCTATAACTCTGATCATTATAGTTATTTATAATTGTAAACCCTCCACGTTTTCTTCCAAAATTGCCATTTTGCAGAGGGATTATTAGGGGGGAGCAACATTTTGAGCCAATATTGGGGACAGTTGAGAGGTTTGGATATTCCTAACTCTATAAAGCAATTTATTTGCACGTACCTCACAACCTCTTAATGCAGGAAATCTGGACAAGGCCAAATATATTGGGGGGAGCATGCAAACAGTACTAAAATTGCTCTTGTATAAACTTAAGACAGTTGATAGAATAACAGCATGCGTTTTTCTGAAGGTTATGACTCTGAAACTCAATGTCTGTCATTATTTAGTGACTTCATTCCTAAATGATTTGGCAGAAAACCACAAATTTTATGCTGAACAAACCAAAAATAAGAAGCAAAAATGTATTCATTCTGCAAAATTCTTGACAGTTGAGGGGTATAGTTCAGCCGGGGCTGTCTGAGTTTGCTGCCCCCCCCTCACAAAATCATGGTCGAATGGAGCGTTCCCCCCTGCAGCCATTCCAATGTCCTATTCCTTGGTTATTTCGCCCCATTTGCCATAAACACTGTAATGTGCATACTGCTTTACTTCTGCAATGATATGGATTTCATTTGAAAGTTTTATTTTATATTTTACAGCATAAACCCTAATAGATATCTGCTAAACAAAGCAATGCAGTCTCACAATGAAAATAGACTTAGCATTAAAACTTCTCTGCCCTTGAAACTCACATTCATTGAAACAGCATTGAAATCCACATTCAAAGAAAATACATTTTGCCAGTGGCAGATAAAGATTAATTTTGGGATGTTTTCAAATCATAGGCCCCTTGAACACGAAACATACACATATAAAATTTGTGGTTTTCTTCCAAATCATTTAGGAATGAAGTTACTAAATAATGACAGCTTTACTCCATCACATATCACCTACTCAGAGGTAGGTGATCTCTGCCTAACATACAAAGCTATGTCAAACCCAGAGCTCATGGAAATGCTCCACTTAAAGAAATCCCAATCCCTCCAAGCTACATGCTCTAGGGACCTAAACCTTGTCACCACAATAAACAGAACATGCCGGAGGGATAGATTCCTGTCCCAGAGACTTCCCATACTCTGGAATAAACTACCTATCTATATCAAGCAAAGCTCCTCATTAGCACTCTTGAAGAAAAATCTTGATGATTGGATGGGAAATAGGAAATTCACCTCGGGGATCACCTCTGTGGCTCTGCTCGACAGTAGCACAGGAAAATAATTTTCTTGGGTGACAAAAGCCAGGGTACCTTTTTGGCTGGGCTTGTATAGGCCCCAGGGCCAATAGCCTAGTACCTACCTATGAACCTATGAACCTATGCTCTTTGATACACCTTCCTGACTGTATTAAATTATATTCCTTGTACAATACAGTACAGTTGTTAGAGGGCATTTTAAATTTATTGTTTTGAACATTTTTCCAGTAAACAATGAAACAAAATGCATGCACCAATAATGACAAAACTGCCCAATTCAGAACATTTCCATCATAAAAGTCTACTCAAACTTCAACAGTCCACCAGTATCAGTAAATATGCATGAACTCTGAAGAAGTAAACGTCATCTAAATAATTCCACATTAAAGAAATCTGTTAACTATTGAAGAGGTTACTCCTAGCAAACAACTTTATATGTCATTGTTTCATCTACAAATAAAGTGCCTGTTGCCCTTGAGGAATACATTGCTTATGTTGAATTAAAAAAATTATAATGCTAGTAATATTGCAGTAGGGAATGGATGGCAAACTGATAACAGGTTCATAGTTACTAGGTATCTTCGCCAAAGAGGACTGCAGCATCCATCCCCTTTACAACAGAGTACAGTATCAGCAATGGATCTACCTACTGTGGGAGTAGAACCCACAGCCTTCTGCATCAAAAGCAAGTACACTACCTGTTGTGCTATTTACAATGTAAGCAGACTCGGCATAAGCAGCACTAAACTTTTGTTCCCCTGCAGCTCTCAGCTCTTTGTAAAATCTACTCGACACTCAGCTGTATCTCTGAACTTTGCAGCACAAAAAATCTGGACAAAGCCAAAATTTATTTGGGGGGGGACAAAAGCCCAAAAACCAGGGACACATTTTAAACATTGCTTGTATAATGTTGGAAAGTTGCTAGAATAAAATGTTGTGTTACCACCATACATTTCACTGCCAAGTATTGAACCCAGGTCCCTGTGCAAAACAGCCGGAGTAACATACCACTATGCCAAATCATCTATTTTTATAAAAGAAAGGAAGACTGAAACTTAAATGGCTACCATTTAGTGAATTCAGTTCTCACCATAGCTGTCAACATCTTAGCACAAAACACCTGAACAAATCCAATAATGGGGGAATACAGCCCTCAAACATATTCAGTGAGTTCAGTTATCACCATAGTTCTTAACCTTGGCACAAAAAACATGGATGAAGCCAATAATGGGGGAATACAGTCCAAAAAATAGGGACAAATATCCACTGAGGACACCAGAGCAAACCCACACAAACACAGGGAGGACATGCAGACTCCACACAGAAGGCACCCCAGCCAAGAATCAAACCAGACAACCCATAGCTGTCAGGCAACACTGCTACCACTACACCACTGCACTACTGTCTGTTTTAAGTAACAAAAATACAGGAAAAACACAGATTTTATGAGGAACAGAACAGAAATGAGGCAAAAATCTGAAAATGTTTTAGAAATGGTGGTGGGTAGGAAATTCAGGCTCTTATCACTTGGGTGCAAGGTACAGGGTTCAAGCTTTATTCTCTGCCCATTACCATGAAGCAGCCTTCTGCTATTGGTCCAGCCTGAGGGCGATGCAGTAAAGTTTGTGCAGTCGTCACCGCACAGATCTCTGGATTGGAAAGGCAGACTTTCCAGACTGCCAACTGAGCAGTCTGGAGCTCAGGAATGCCTGAGCATGCATGCTCGGAGTTCTGGTCTGCTTAACACAGCAGTCAGGAACTAAGCACACATGCACAGAGTCCGGGAGCTATTTTTATTTTTATATGTTCTATGGTGGGGGACTTACAGGTGGGGACCCATTTTACAGGTGGGAGGGCTGCAGTCCCGCAGTCCTATAGCATGAGCCGCCCCTGCCAAACTCCACTCTGCACCCCAGACTTTTCATTTAACAATGGTGATAATTTCTCTTTTAAAACTGTCCATACCTCCACAATAAGAAAACTGCTCACTAATTTAAAACCAATGACATTAGTAGCAGATAAATTACCAGCCAAATACCTGAAACTAGCAGTCAGTGCAGTTGCCTGCCCTATTTCTATACTTATCAGCTGTTCAGTCACAGAAAACCATGCCCCAGTCATATGGAAAATGTCCTACATCATTCCCTTACACAAAGGGGGAAACACGACTGAATTCTCAAATTATACATCTACAGCAATCTTATCCCCAATCTAACCTACGAGAAAAAGTCATTAATATCCTCACTAACAAAAGCCTATTAACTGGCACACAATGCATTTTTTCCCAATCCCAGCACTATCACCATCCTCCTTAGCTTCACCAACACTATTAATCAATATAGAAATGATAGTAAGTTAGTCTCTTCCCTCTTCCTAGACCTATATAAAATATTTGATACTGTCTCCTATCAAAAACTGCTCTCTGAAGTATCCACCCTTGAACTGGACATTCTTCCCTGCCATGGTGTCATCTGGCCAGCATTAGGGAGTCAAATGGCTGCAAGACTTTTCCCCATTCTTACCAGTCACAGCAGGAGTGCCACAGGGATCAATTTTTGGACCACTCTTATTCAGTAAATTTACAAACAAATTGCATACAGCAACCTACCTGGCCTCTATTGTGTGATTTGCAGGTGATTCCACACTTACCTGCTCTGCACAAATCCTTACAAAGCTACAGGCAGTGATTCAGCTCTCATTTACTGTATTCAAAACATTTCAGAAAAACAAGGAGTGTATCACCACAGACGAATGATAAAATGAAGTAAAATCTTTAGTGAACAATCCACTGACAACTCAAAACAGGACAAGCGCTTTTAGCGTAATGCCTTCTTCAGATCCTGATTATTCGGTCCTGAGTGCCTTAATTTAAAAAAACTGACTTCCAATCAGTATGCTAAGTCTTGATCAGGTGATTCCTTTTAAAATCTGACAGGAAAAGCCAGTTGAAAATAATAACCCACAATAATTTATGGATCAGCCAATCCCAGACTGTTAAAAGCAACATGCCTATTTCCTGACCAATCAAGTATTTACTCCATTACTTCCTGCTCATTGCCATCCAATAAAAGTCTATATCTCCACACTGATGTAACTTGCCAATAGGATGCGAGCAAATGCTATACACCCCTTGAATGGTGTAGTCCCATTTAAACAATTTTTAAAGGAAAGGAGATTAAGTACCAAATGGTAGAGTTGTCTACCAATGGATTTAAGCAATATGAGATATTGAGATTTAATATTTTGTTGGTAACTTAACTGGCATCTTTATAAGGAAGTTAGAACCCTTATTCAGCCTATACAGTCTATACAGCTGTTTCTCAGTTATGATTCCCTATGGCTTACTTCAATTTGGAAGTGATTGTGAGTGATAAAGTAATGCATTAAGTGAAAGATTTTAAAATCTCCATAGGCTAACTTTGGCTTCAATGAAGAATGGCTGAAATTATCGGACATTGATAGCCGATGTATGAGGAGTCATTTTCCACTGAAACCATTCCTAAAGGAAAGGAGATTAAGTACTAAAAGGTAGAGCTGCCTATTAATGAATTTAAGTAACATGTTATATCAAGACTTAATATTTTGTTTGGAGTTCTATTTGACATCCCTATAGAAAGTAAAACTCCTATTGGCTAAGACAGAAGTTCGCCATTTTCTTTGATTTATTATTGGTCGGATATAAGGAAGTAACATCCCTATTGGTTAAAATTGATGTTTGCTGACTTAACATTGGTTGGATGGGATAATAGCATTTACCACAGTTGCTCCTTAGTTATGATTTATTAAGGCCTATTTCAGTTTGGATTTGTTATGATTTACTATGGCTTGTCTCAGTTTGAAAGTGATCATGAGTGATAAAATCATATGTCAAACCTAGTTTTGGCCCAAATGAAGAATGGCTGAAAATATTGAAAAAGTTAACTGTATATGGCCTTACAATGAATATATGAGTTATACTAAAAAGAGGATTCCTTGTAATGAGGAAAACACCTAAGAAGAAGAGAAAGATCTGCCATTGACCAGAGAAATAGTTTGCTCTGCATCTCAATTTATCATCTACGAGATGAGGTAGCAATTGAGTATGCTTTGATTTTAATCTAGAGCAGAAATAACACTCTTTACTTTAATAAGCAACAGTCAATGACATACATCTACATCTTTTAAAAAAGACCTGTGATTCCCTCACTTAGTCTCTGCCTAAATAGAGAATAGCAGAGAGTTCATGTACAAAGAAGTAAAGAACAGATCAGAGTTTTCTTATAAAAGTTATGGTCTAAGCAATGGCACTAAGAAAAGTGGACTGTTAACCTAAAAGAAATTAGAGGTTCATTGATGAAAAATATTTGCAATGTCACAATTAAAAGCAGACTGTTAACTCAAAAGGAATGTCAGAGGTTCACTGACGAAAAATATTTGCAGCAGATATAACCTTTATACTATTTACTAAGGTTGCCCTAGGAGGCTGTCCTCAGAACAAGAAAGGTATACTGCTGATTACTGATAGGATAACAAAAGGGGTATGTTGCATTCGCTCACACCCTATTGGTAAGATACTTCAGTGTGGAGATGTAGACTTTTATAGGATGGTAACGAGCAGGAAGTAATGGAATAATTATTTGAATGGTCACGTTGTTGTTAACAATCTGGGATTGGTTGAGCCATGTTAACCTAAAAGAAATTAGAGGTTCACTGACGAAAAATATTTGCAATGACAAAATTAAAAGCGGATTGTTAACTCAAAAGGAACGCCTGATGTTCACTGATGAATGATATTTTCAGCTGACATAACCTTTGTATTATTATTGTTTAATGTTGCTCTAGGAGGCTACGAACAAGAAAGGTATACTGTTGTTTATTAATAGGATAACAAAAGGGGTGTGAAGCATTTGCTCGCACCCTATTGGCAAGTTACCTAAGTGTGGAGATATAGACTTTTATCGGATAGCAATGAGCAGGAAGTAATGGAGTAAATACTCGATTGGTCAGGAAATAGGCATGTTGCTTTTAACAGTCTGGGATTGGCTGATCCATAAATTATTGTGGATTATTATTTTCAACTGGCTTTTCCTGTCAGATTTTAAAAGGAATCACCTGATCAAGACTTAGCATACTGATTGGAAGTCAGTTTTTTAAAATTAAGGCACTCAGGACCGAATAATCAGGATCTGAAGAAGGCATTATGCCAAAAGCGCTTGTCCTGTTTTGAGTTGTCAGTGGATTGTTCATTAAAGATTTTACTTCATTTTATTGTTTGTCTGTGGTGATATGCTCCTTGTTTTTCTGAAGTCTTTTGTTCTTCTGGGAGCATTCTTGAGTAGTGTTTACCTGATTGTTTGCCATTGTTCTACAGTTAAAACATGTCTGACAAACTCCCAACTACAATATAATTCTAACAAAACTAAACCAAAGCTTTTCATACCCAAAAATATACTTAACCAAAACAATCCTTCCATATCTACTTGTCCAATAGCACCAAAATTGAAATAATCTCTCAAAAAAAAACTAAGTATACTAATTGATGAAAAACTTAAGTTCAACAGACATTTATTACGATCTATTAAAGAAAAACACATGAAACTTGGGTCCCTGTATAGGATTGAGCCATATCTTTCCAACTCTACCAGTCATTTATTAGTTAGAATTATTTTCTACAAATAATACTGTATGCCTCTACAGTTTTTACTAACTTACCTAAACTTACAAACTTAAACTCAAAACGTGTAACAATAAAATAGCCAAATTTGCTACAGATACCCACACACAGATCCCACCAGTGCATTGTGGTAAGAAAACTGGATTAGCTATAATATTTAACATTATCTCAACTAGTTACTGCTCATAAACTTATTGACATGCTGGAAAATGCCCTACATTCCAAAATACAATCTATTCTAGTAACAGAGACCTTAGATCTACTAACAAGGCCATCTTGATAGTAACCAAGTTATACAATAATGCTAGGGATTCTATCTACTCCAATTATATCTCAAAACTCTGGAATTCTTTCCCCCACCCAATCAAACTAACAGACTATTAATTTTTAAAATTCAACTTAAACAGGACCTGTAGTACACCTGCTGTCTATCTGTGTTACTCCCTGATATCTGACCCTTCGTGTTCCTTTCACTATTTCAGCATTCACACACAAAACCATCACCAATGTTCATCCACTTCTCTCTAGCAGTAATCTTTTGATTTATACTATAAACATCTCTATCACTCTATCACTAACCTCCGTTTTCTTCCTGTCCCACTTATCTCACCATCCTTCATTTTCTTCTCACTTACTTTTCCATTTACACTTTTTACTTATTAAAATTTTTGTTGTCCTTAAACATCTCATTGCAGTGGACTCCTGTATACATGTAATGCTTCTAGTTTTTTTACAACTATTGTTGCATCATGCCTTTAGCTATGGAAACTAAGTCATTATTAATCTACATTTATATGTATGTATTTAATATACCTATGAAATGCATATAAATATATGTCTTGTCATACCTGCAAGTTTATGAAAAAATATATACCCATATCTAAACTTGCATGGAGCTTTTCTGGTCAGGCCTTAGTTGAAAGTAGAATCTTGTCCAGATGGACTTTCCCAGTCAACAAAAACAAATAATAAATAAACACAAGTTAACATAGTATATATTTTTAGTGTAGAAATAATGATTTGTATATTATAATACATCTTATACTAAAGTAGTACGGGTTCATATTACATTATCGAAAGATAATGTAATCGAACGGCCGAAACATCAAAACGGCTGCACCCCCCCCCACACACCCCCTGCTAAATATATATTCCAACTCCGAGATCGCACTACAGTGAGGAAAGGGCAAATATCCCAATCTTCACTGTACTGTGATCCCACAATTCAAACTTCAAAATGCATTCATTTTGATGTTTTTGTCCATTCGATTACGTTATCTTTCGATAACGTAATAGAAACCTGCTAGTACATGTCATACTAAGATGACAGCACAGTGTTTTTTTTTTTGTTTTGTTTACACTTTATCATAAAATTACATATAATGAAGGAAGAAAAATATTATACAATTTAAATATGGCAAATATTACTCTGTTAATGATGTTTCAAAATATTATTCTAGTAATTTATGAGATGAGCAAAATATGTATTCTTAAATAGATCAGACAGTTATGTTCATGCAATATAACCATCCTCAAAACTTTTTAACATAAATTCTTTTTTTCGTCTTTATACAGGAGCACAAAGTACCAAACAAAGACAGCAGTGAAACCAAAGCAGTACAATAAGAACAAACTAGCACTGTGTTACACCCAGGGAAAATCTGAGTCAGCACTGCAGTGAATGACATTCAAACTGGGGTAAATATATTTGTATGCAATGCCTATGAAAGCAAATGCTATCTGTAGCAGTAGCTAATAAGGTGTAAATCTTGGGCTTCTGAGTTTTTTAAATGCACTGTCTCCTGGTAAATGTTTGAATGGTTTGTGCTATTTTATCTTGTGCAACTTAGTATAATGAGCCCACTTCTGTTTAAGAATTAATGTCATGCTTTATATTATATCAGTTAATTTTTATGATTGAAATTACCTGTATCTTTACACTAAAAAAAAAAAAAGCCCAAAACATAATACAGTCTACTTCTGGACACATTGAAGGAGAAACAGTAAATATTAGACCAAATTCTGAATGCTGTGTCACTGAAGGGATTACTTTGACATAACGAAAGGCAGAAAGGGGAAAGATGAGAGGAGGTAATTATTAAAGGTGCAAAAAAGTAGAATCGTTTACAGTTTTGTTACATCACAAATGTACGTATTTTAAAAGTATACCATATTCTGTTATAAAACTTAAAAGGCTTCATCCACTGCCCCTCAGTAGTGTGAATGCTGTCTCCTATCTCAT
>NC_056727.1:985186511-985304011 GCF_019279795.1 Protopterus annectens
TACACCAATATATCACATGTCTTTGGGTTGGAAGCTATATAATATTTCTTAGGAGATAGCCCAAGAACACAATATATAAAATAATTAACACATTTTTGCCTTGTAAATAATATCTTCGCGTTTGATGGAAGTTTATACAGGCAAAATAAGGGAACGGCAATGGGGGCGGCTTTTGCCCCGGTGTATGCTAATTTGTTTATGGGGCTAGTTGAAAATGAATATATTTATAGGAGTGAATTTTTCAGGAAACACATAATAAAATATTTTCGATTCATAGATGATTTGGTCTTTATTTGTAAAGGGGGGATAATCTGTCACCCAGTTTTATAGAATATTTAAATGCTAATAGATATGAGATCAAATTTGATGGTATTCAAATAGGTTTAGAAATTAATTTTTTAGATATAACATTGAAAGGAAAAGTAAAAGAGAGAATTCATACTACTATGCATAGGAAATTTAATCAAATTAATTTGACGCTGCATGCTACCAGCTGCCATCCTAGTCATACATTGGAATCCATTCCTTTTGGAGAAATGCTGAGAATAAAAAGATTGTGTAGTGATATCAATGAAGCATGGAAAGAGGCTAAAGAAATAGTATCTACCTTTATTACTAGGGGTTATAACCCAGAAGAAGTATACAGAAGTTTTGGTAAAATTTATGGAAGTAAACAAGTTAGGACATTAGAAGAGGGTACAAAGCAGAAAAGAACAAAAGACAGAGAAGGAGAGATAGATAGTACTGTAATGTTTTTTGTTACTAAATATACTCTTTTCTCAAAAAAACTTAATGAATTAAAGGTTATTGGAAACGGATCATAAGAGAAGTCCTCTCACTGTCAAAAATAGAATTGAGAATTTCTTATCAAAGGGGACGAAACCTTAAAGATTTCTTGGTACGTGGGAAATACATAAGACCAAAAGAAAAAATTTTGAATAATCTGACGATAAGGGGAACTATTCCATGGGGAAAATGTTCTATTTGTCAGTATATTACAACCAAAGTGGGAAAAACAGGAAGGAAAAGATTTGACACATTGGGAACATATTCATGTTTAAGTAAGGGAGTAATTTATGCTATAAGCTGCTCATGTAATAAATATTATATAGGGGAAACTAAGAGGAGTCTAGCAGAAAGAATAAAGGAACATGTAAGGGATGTGAGAAATAATAAGGTTATAAGTCCTGTAGCGGAACATTTTAATAAAGTACATAAAGGGGAAATTAATAGTATGAAAGTAACTGTTTTGGAACAAATATTATATCAGTATGGGAATGTAGAGTTGTTGAAATATGCACTGAGGAGAAAGGAATCCATTCTCATAATAAAATATAACACTCTGCAACCCAATGGGTTGAGCAAGGAATGTAAGTGGCAAAGTTTTATGTAAAGATGTTTTAACTTTAAGAATAGAGTGGATAGTATTTTATCAATTTCTATTTAATTGGTTAATTGAAATAGGTTATGTTAAGATGAGGTATAAAATAAGTGATTTTTAGTATGAAAAGTTTTTTACTCTGTAAAGGCTGTGGCCGAGGCGCTAAGAGAATTTTGTTCAAACATTAAAGAGTGTGTGGTGGAAAGTAGAGCTGTTATTCACTGGTATACTTTTGTTTTTGGTCATAACAAATCACTAAACAATTGACTTCTAAATAAATGTAGCTACAGAGTGAATTCACACTAAAGCAAGGGGAACTTTGAGGTGGCTGAGTCTAAGAAAGGCTCAGTGGGCCTGAAAAGCATTTGATAAAATTTCAAAGAAAGAGAAGCAAAATAATTATATGCAGAAATTCAAAGTTACCAGCATTGAGGTAACTTTACTTCATTTAAGACAAAGACAAAAAAGCATATCAGAAAGTAAAAATGCTTCTTAAATATGTAGGCAAGAATATGACAAAGACATCATACAAAGCATCTAAAAGATCACAAAAAAATCCCTAAACTGTGTCTTTTAAAATATGCAGAATTAAAAACAAAGAGCAACAATAGGCCAACTAAAAACAACTGCATCCGGAAGACAGAGCACTCATTTATTAGGTATAATAAGGTAAAGTGAAGACCAAAACAGGTTTACTAGATGCAGTTAATCTCACTCATTTATTAGGTATAATAAGGTAAATGAAGACCAAAACAGGTTTACTAGATGTAGTTAAGATCACTCATTTATTAGGTATAATAAGATAAAGTGAAGACCAAAACAGGTTTACTAGATGTAGTTAAGCTCACTCATTTATTAGGTATAATAAGGTAAAGTGAAGACCAAAACAGATTTACTAGATGCAGTTAATCTTGCTCATTTATTAGGTATAATAAGGTAAAGTGAAGACCAAAACAGGTTTACTAGATGCAGTTAATCTCACTCATTTATTAGGTATAATAAGGTAAAGTGAAGACCAAAACAGGTTTACTAGATGTAGTTAAGGTCACTCCTTTATTAGGTATAATAAGGTAAAATGAAGACCAAAACAGGTTTACTAGATGTAGTTAATCCCACTCATTTATTAGGTATAATTAGGTAAAGTGAAGGCCAAACAGGTTTACTAGATGTAGTTAAGATCTATCATTTATTAGATATACTGAGATAACATAAAGACCAAAAATGAAGACCAAAATCAGTTTACTAGATGTTGTTAAGAGCATGAATCTAGCAATCCATTTCTTGATCTGCAGCTAAAACTGAAAAAAACAGTTTCATTGATCTATGCAATTGAACATATAACAACAGAATGTTAATCAACACAAAGAAATCCAATGCCATGATGTTTTCCTAACATTGGAAATTAGCCATCCTACTCCCCACACACTTAAAGACAATCGGAATATTATTATACCTGTGTCATCGATCAAAAATATCGACATCTCTCTCTCACTCTCAGTCTTACATTAATTTTTACAATATATACTGGCAGGATTATTAATAAAGTTCTTTCCCAGTGAAAATAATGGTTACAAGAGTTTCAGTCTGCTCTCACCACTTGCATGCAAAATACTAGCAAGAAATATCCTCCTTTCCCCAGAACGATTCTGTCCTGTCACTGTTTACAGGACACTCTTCATAAAATGCACTAAGACTCCAAGTAGAATATAAAATCTGTAGATCTGTACAACTGGCAGACACACATACTCGTCAGTGTGACATACTTAAAGATGTCATTTGCATAATAGTGCCCAACAAGGTTACCCTTCTACCACGCACTCTGGCTTTAGGACATGATCCTCCATTAATTTAGAACTACCTTTAGGAGAATAAGGGCAAGCACTCAGAAGCAGTCAAGAAGGAATTTGAACCTTAATCAGGTCACACTACTAGCTGTTTGGAATATTCTCCAACATTAAGTTGAGAAACAGCAAACCCTGAAATGCTTCAAATCCTCTGAGAAAAAGCATCTCTTCAAAGAATCAATATGCACATGCTGCCATTACAATGATTAAGTAAACAGACCTTTTCTGCATCCTTTCTGCATTGGTCCTAGTAGGACTTTGAGTACATTTGTGCATCACATGTTTGCTCCTACCATATTTATACTGTAAAGAATTTTTATCCTGTCCATAGCTGACCATCACCTGCTACCAGTCACCCTCCTTGGTTATACTGGACCCACCTTAACCTCCCCCGGAGCTCAACCTCACCCACCTCCATGGTGGTTGAAGATTGCAAGGATACAATGATGTTGGGCAGTGAACCCCAACACCCACCAACCTGCTGAATCATTGTGAGCTCTGCAGTCACTGCCATTGAGAGGAGTGTGCACAATAGCATTCTCCAAACTAAGTGGATCTCCTCTTATGTAGACTGGAGGTCACCAAGCTCATAACTCTGCTTTATTGCAATGAACCCAGGCTACCTCAATTCCCATAGGATGGGTGAGCTGATAACAGTCATTCTGGGATGGTGCAGAGGTGCAGCGGTAGCATTGTCGCCACACAGCAAGTGGTTCTCTGGTTTGATTCTTGGCTGGGGTGCCTTCTGTGTGGAGTCTGCATGTCCTCTCTGCATTTGTGTGGGTTTCCTCCGGGCGCTCTGGTTTCCTTCCATGTTACAAAGATATGCATCTGGAATGTTTCTCCCAGGGCCTCCTCTGAAAATTGGCATTGTTCCAAGTCGGACTTTCCTTGTTAATAAATGTTAAATAAACAAATTCTTTCTAATCTTCACCCTGAAGCCCTGCCACTAATTGAACACTATTTGTCTGGGGCACAGACAGAGCTGTATCCCTCTGTGCTATAGAAACACAAACTGTAACTCATTTATTCCTTTTTAGCTGACTGAATTTTTACGTCCTAGTTTTGCTCATATTTTTTTACTATTCTTACATTGTGTGTGTGTGTGTGTGTGTGTGTGTGTGTGTGTGTGTGTGTGTGTGTGTGTGTGTGTGTGTGTGTGAGTACTGCTTCAGCAATTCAGGAAAACTATTATGGCATCAGAGAACAGAAATGAAACTGATTTACTTTCCTTACTCTAGAGTCAAGTCCAAGAAGAAATGGAAACCTACAGATATAAGAAGGAAATGATGTAATTGTTTCTATGAAAAAGAAATACTGGATGACTTAAGATCTATGGGGTGCAGACTCCTAGACAGCATCCCACATACCTTCACACACACACATACACAAACATACACACACTCACACATACATGACAGAGTTTATCCTTTAGCAGGACATCTGAAATAGCCATATGAGCTTGATTATTGAAACAATTCAGACAACATGTGGAGAGATGCCATATCTGGTCGAAATGTGGCTAGGCACATGGACTGAGATAATAATGCTAAATGAGGGGAGGAATGGAAGAGAGGAAGGTGGAAATCTAGGGCATAATTAAAGAAAGTTAAAATCCAGAACATCATCATTTTGAAATAAGATTTTTGTATATATGGTGTTTTAGTACAAAGCAGAAAGACAAAAAGAAAAAAGAAGTAATGTTTAAGCGAAACATGGAATTTATACCTTAGGATAGTTTGAGAAAACATGATATACATAAACTTATTTTGGAGGAAGACAAAGGCTTATAGGTTGTTGGCTAACTAAGATTTATAGCTTATTCGTTAATGATGGAGACAGGAAAGTGACTGAAACTGACTAGCCCTTATCTGCTCTCAGTATCTATGTTTCTTTATTCAGCTCATCTGAATTACATTGTAATAATAGTTGTCCTGTCCCCCCTTTAAATAACCACACCAAACACATAAAGACATTCGACGACCTTTATTAAAGTCTATTATACAAATGAACTTTATACACACAAAACCAACATTAGTTATCTTCCTCAGCAATGATGATCTCAGGGCAGCGTCACCACTCACGCTGGACGAATTTACCTCAGGGCAGTGTACCTACTCACCCTGATACTTCCTCCACCGGGGCAGTGTACCTACTCACCCACATAAAGAGGCAGCGTACCTACTCACCTCACCTCCATACCAAACCATTAACCAATAACCACCTTCATTAGAGGGGGAACAGAAGAGGACAATCCTGTCCCTCTTCTCCACCTCAAATTGCCCACCTCTTTCATCCATATACAAAAAAGGGAGGGTGGGAGGGCCACCAACTTATGCCAAATGTGCCTACTTCCTTTAATCCCTAACACTTAATCCTGTCAGAAGTCTCTTCTTTCCCTACCTCACTTCCTTTCACATCTCCCTCTCTCTTTAACCCTTTCACCACCACAATCCTACTATCCTATCCAACTACAATCCTCACCTTAATTATTACCTCTATACCCTCCCCACACCCCTTTACCCCTTATTCGTGGGACCGGGACAACTTAGTTTGTCCCAAACTACATTTGTCCCGTTCCCCCCTTTAAATAGCCACACCAAACACATAAAGACATTTGACAACCTTTATTAAACTCTATTATACAATGATCTTTATACACACAAAACCAACATTAGTTATCTTCCTCAGCAACGATGATCTCAGGGCAGCGTCACCACTCACGCTGGACGAATTTACCTCAGGGCAGCATACCTACTCACCCTGATACCTCCTCCACCGGGGCAGCGTACCTACTCACCTCACCTCCATACCAAACCGTTAACCAATAACCACCTTCTTTAGAGGGGGAACAGAAGAGGACAATCCTGTCCCTCTTCTCTGCCACCAGCCTGGTCCCAGGCTGTTCCCCCTCCTAAATCCTAGCCGCAATCATATCCTCTAAAAAGAGTTTCAGATGCAAATTAAAAAGATCAATCCTACGTCATTAAGGTGTACTCCATCCATTCGATACCAAGACTACTCTCCATCCCCAAAATCTTTATGGTCAATGGTATGCATCCCCAAAATTCTTAATTGCCTAGCCAGCCTTTGATTAACACACCTTTTGACCCTTTCAACTGCCGTATAACTATATGCAGCCCTCCAACACAAACAAGGAACCAACTCTGACCACACAATTTCCATACCCAGGTACAATGCCTATAATCTCATCAAATCCTGCAGAATAATGTCCACTAATTGTTTTTTAGAAACAATGTCCAAGTCATTAACCCCCAAATGAATGACTAGTATACAAGGACAACCTACCTTCAGTTTAGCCCTCTCAAAGTCATGCAACAACCCATCTCATCTAAGACCCATAGCACCATGCCAAGTCACTGACCACCCTAAATGTGATAAACCAAATTTACCCCATCATCCCTAACTAAAGCACGCTTCTCTGCCCAGTGGATATACAAATGCCCCAAGTTGATAATGTGCTTCCATAAAAGAAAAGAAGAAAAAAATTAATAATCAGACCACAACTTATCTAATATAAGACAAAAATGCATTTGAAGCCCACCTCCCCACTCTTTTAATAAATTCAATGGAACTACACTCTCTAGCTGCCCTACCTATCCTGAACGAGTGAGCTGCAAACCTCTCCACCAGAAACCCCATGCAAAGTAAAACCCTCCTCACCAAAGTTATGAATCTACTACTCGACACCACCTTCCCATCCACTGAACAAAAAATCAGCTGATTCAAACTCTCCTTCCGCCTCTTTATAAATTTTTTTGCCCACATTACTGGACAAAGGCAAGGATTTTTGTCAGTTTTAAGCACCACCAAACATCCCCTACCCAACTGATCTGTCTTACTCCTCCTTAATGCAGTATTAACCTCACCCTCCCCTATAATGACATCCTTCCAACATAACGAGCCTAACAACTCTGAAATGTGGAAAGCGCCAGTATATAACCATGTACATAATGCACAGCACATAATATAAACCGGAGACCCCCTTTGGAACAAACCTACCCTTTCAACAAAACTTTCAATATAACCCTTGTAAGCAGCCGTTGAATATCCCTATGTTCCACCAACACTTTCCCCCAACCCCCTCAACATACTCCCTAATGTCCAAGACTTAGTGAAATCGTGCAACCCCACTACCTTAGCAAAAATGCTAATTGCAGACAAATCCACCTTAACTGTCTGCAAAGCCTTGACTAGCCCCCAAGCACGAGCTACATATTGCAGTAGTAATTCCTCTGACCATACCCCTTCCTCTTCTGACAACTGCAAAATAAACTGATTAAAATCAGAAAGAGCCCTAACCTCCTCTTCTGCAATAAAATCATTTACTGAATTCCCTTCCGGATAGGACAAGTGATGTATCACTCTGAATTCCCCCTATTGCTTCTTCAGCACCAACCCCAAGGGCAACACCCTGTAAGTACTAAAAGGCGGACTGTCAAAAGGACCCAATAACCGCCCCGCCCGACACTCTTTCTCCAGTAAAACCTACAAAAAAAACCTACAAAATGTCTTCTTTACCTTGAACAGATCGTAAATTCTTGCAAACCCCCCCCCCATTCCCATGGTTGACTTAATAGGAAACCCCCCCTTGAAATCCTTGTATCATCTCCTCTTTGATGGCCAGACCTGGAAACCGATGAAGCATATCCTGGAAAACCTCCACCTTAATGGGGAACGGCACCCCTTCCTCTATTGCCTCTAAAGAACCCGAGTCCAAATCCCTGGGACCCACGAAAATTACCTCTCCCCCGGACCGGTTGAAAGCCTTACCCACCAAATCCTCCCTCACGACCCATATCATTAGAGTTCCCAGTGAACAGATCTTGCCAACCACAGCCAATGGCCGAATGACTCCCTCCACATCTTGAACAAACGTGTGCAAATTTGCACCCCACCTATGAACAGGAGCCACTATTAAATGACCAACACACACCCACTGTTTCTGCCCCACTCAGCATTCTGTTAAAGCCACTGTAACTATCCATCATCGTAGTCCAGCATAGATCTGGATGACGCACCTCCCAATGAAGTGACTGGTCCACAGCCTTCCATTTGCTGAAACGCTGATCGTACCAAAGCCACGCATTACCCAGCCTTAACCGTTGAGCCTCACGAATGGTAAGGAAATAGCCTAGAAGTGGCAGTGCCAAAGACCCGTCCTTCTCAAGCTGCACTGCCATAAAATAAATAAAGCCAACCATCCAATTATCCCATGTCCTAGGGTGAAGCTTACCTACCCTTTGCCTTCCCAATGCTGCTAAAGCTGCCAACAAGTTCTTGCTATTAGAGCACTCTGCTTCCACTAGCCATTGGACTCCTTCTGCATCGATCAGCTTGAACAAATCCACATACTCTCCTTTCCAAATTTTCTCCTTAACCATGAATGGGCGGAGACAGGAAAACCGCTCCTGTCCACTGTCCCAAAGATTGGGTAGCCAACCAGTCCCCGGGCCGCAGCCCAAAGTCAGAGCCTCCCTCCGAGCCCAAGACCGAACTGTCCCCGGAACCAACCACCACCACCGTTGCATCTTTAACCGGGTACCTGGCATCCTGTGCTAGTTGCCTCTGTGCCTCCTTTATCCCTTGCACACCACCCCCGAGATCCCCAACTGACAAGTTTTCATCATCCCTCCCTCCACCACAGTCCTCAACCCCTAGCTCCCCAGACAATACTGCTGTAGCAAAACCATTACCTGCACCTTCGTCTTGCGACATACTGGGAACCGGTGTATCCACTGCTACCTCCTACTGCAATGCCTGTTGCTTTTTCCCCTACAGCTGGGGTTCTCACCGCTGTGCACCACCTCTTCTGACCCGGGGTCTGTTCAGGTTCCTGTACCACCTCAGATGTTGCCACCTCCTGGAACAGCTCCTCCACTTGGGCCGCAATAGCTTGCCATCTCTGCCTTAGTTCTGGTAATTTAGCCATCTGTAAAAGAGAAACACAATATTAAAACTGTTCTACAAGTCCGACTGCCCTACAATCCCCCAACCTCTAGTATTGCCTTGCCCCCCCGTACCTTAACATATGCCCCTGCCTGGCACACACTTCACCTTTCAGCTGCACACCCAATGAGCCACACCTCCTACCATTTGCAACCCCTTCCTAATCCTAGAATATCACCTATCAATATCCCTCCCCATATATATACATCTATATATATATATATATATATATATATATATATATATATATATGAAACAAAAAAAAAAAAAATATATATATATATATATATATATATATATTATTAAATATATATTTATATCCCCAGCCACTGGGGATGCACAAGCCAGTGCATTTCTTTGTGCCGGTCCCAAGCCCAGATAAATGGGGAGGGTTGCGTCAGGAAGGGCATCCAGCATAAAACCTCTGCCAAATTACTTATGCGGAGAACATTTCATATTTCCATACCAGATCGGTCGAGGCCCGGGTTAACAACGACCGCCACCAGTACTGTTAGCCAACATGGTGCTGGCGGTAATCGGGCTACTGTTGGCCAAAGGAGAAGAGGAGGGGGAAGGCATGCCTGAAGGCAGGAAGAGAGGAGGAAGGTTAGGAGTGTAGTAGTGAGGGTAGGAACTTTGAATGTTGGCAGTATGACTGGTATAGGGAGAGAGCTAGCTGATATGATGGAGAGAAGGAAGGTTGATATATTGTGCATGCAAGAGACCAAATGGAAGGGAAGTAAGGCCAGGTGTATAGGAGATGGGTTCCAATTGTTCTACCATGGTGTGGATGGCAGGAGAAATGTGGTAGGGGTTATCTTAAGGAACAGTATGCCAAGAGTGTTTTGGAGGTGAAGAGAGTGCCTGATAGAGTGATGTTTATGAAGCTTGAAATTGATGGTGTAATGATGAATGTTGTTAGTGCATATGCTCCACAGGTTGGGTGTGCTATGGATGAGAAAGAAAGAATTTGGAGTGAGTTGGATGAAGTGGTGGTGAGTGTACCCAAGGGTGAGAGACGTGATTGGAGCGGACCTCAATGGGCATGTTGGTGAAGTGAACAGAGGGGATGAGGAAGCGATGGGTAGGTATGGTGTTAAGGAGAGGAATGCAGAAGGTCAGATGATTGTGGATTTTGCGAAAAGGATGGACACGGCTGTGGTGAATACGTATTTTAAGAAGAGGGAGGAGCATAGGGTGATGTACAAGAGTGGAGGAAGATGCACTCAAGTGGATTATATCCAATGTAGGAGGGTCAGTCTGAAGGAGATTGGAGACTGTAAAGTGATGAAAGGGAAAGTGTAGTTAAGCAGCATAGATTGGTGGTCTGTAGGATGACGTTGGTCATCAAGAAGAGGAGGAGAAGTGTGAAAGCAGTGCCAAGGATTAAATGGTGGAAGTTAAAAAAGGGTGATTGTGAGGTGGAGTTCTGGGAAGAGTTAAGACAGGCACTGGGAGGCAGTGAAGAGTTACCGAATAGCTGGGAAACTACAGCAGAGCTAGTAAGGGAGACTGCTAGAAAGGTGCTTGGTGTGACATCTGGACAGAAGAAGGAGGACAAGGAGACCTGGTGGTGGAATGAGGAAGTACAGGAGAGTATACAGAGGAAGAGGCTGGAGAAGAAGTGGGATTGCCAAAGAGATGAAGAACGTAGACATGAGTATAAGGAGATGCGATGCATGGCAAAGAGAGAGGTGGCAAAGGCTAAGGATAAGGCATATGGAGAGTTGTATGAGAGATTGGACACTAAAGAGGGAGAAAAGGACCTGTACCGATTGGCTAGACAGAGGGACAGAGCTGGGAAAGATGTGCAGCAGGTAAGGGTGATAAAGGATAGTGAGGGAAACGTACTCACAAGTGAGGAGAGTGTGTTGAGTAGATGGAAAGAGTACTTTGAAGGGCTGATGAATGAAGAGAATGAGAGAGAAAAAAGGTTGGATGATGTGGGGATAGTGAATCAGGAAGTGAAACAGATTAGCAAGGAGGAAGTAAGGTCAGCTATGAAGAGGATGAAGAATGGAAAGGCTGTTGGCCCAGATGACATACCAATGGAAGCATGGAGGTGCTTAGGTGAAATGGCAGTGGAATTTTTAATCAGATTGTTTAATGAAATTTTGGAAAGTCAGAGGATGCCTGAGGAGTGGAGAAAAAGTGTATTGGTACCTATCTTTAAGAATAAGGGTGATGTGCAGAGCTGCAGTAACTACAGATGGATAAAATTGATCAGTCACAACTTGAAGTTATGGGAAAGAGTAGTAGAAGCTAGGTTAAGAAGGGAGGTGATGATTAGTGATCAGCTGTATGGTTTCATTCCAGGAAAGAGCACTACAGATGCAATATTTGCTCTGAGAGTGTTGTTGGAGAAATACAGAGAAGGCCAGAAGGAGTTGCATTGTGTCTTTGTGGACTTAGAGAAGCCATATGACAGGGTGCCTAGAGAGGAGTTGTGGTATTGTATGAGGAAGTCGGGAGTGGCAGAGAAGTATGTAAGAGTGGTACAGGATATGTACAAGGGTAGTGTGACATTGGTGAGGACTGCGGTGGGAGTGACAGATATGTTTAAGGTGGAGGTGGGATTACATCAAGGATCAGCTCTGAGCCCTTTCTTATTTGCAGCAGTGATGGACAGGTTGACAGATGAGATCAGACAGGAGGCCCCTTGGACTATGATGTTTGCAGATGACATTGTGATATGTAGTGAGAGTAGGGACCAGGTTGAGGAGACCCTTGAGAGGTGGAGATATGCTTTAGAGAGGAGGGGAATGAAGGTCAGCAGGGCTAAAACAGAATATATGTGTGTAAATGTGAGGGAGGGTAGAGGAATGGTGAAGATGCAGGGAGTAGAGTTGGTAAAGGTGGATGAGTTTAAGTACTTGGGATCGACAGTTCAGAGTAATGGTGAGTGTGGAAGAGAGGTGAAGAAGAGAGTATAGGCAGGGTGGAATGGGTGGAGAAGAGTGTCAGGAGTGATTTGTGACAGACGGGTACCAGTATGAGTGAAAGGGAAGGTCTACAAGAGAGTAGTGAGACCATCTATGTTATATGGGTTGGAGACGGTGGCATTGACAAAAAGGCAGGAGTCAGAGCTGGATGTGGCAGAGTTGAAGATGTTAACATTTGCACTGGGTGTGACTAGGATGGACAAGATTAGGAATCAGTATATTAGAGGGTCAACTCAGGTTGGACAGTTTGGAGACAAAGCAAGAGAGGTGAGATTGCGTTGGTTTGGACATGTGCTGAGGAGCGATGCTGGGTATATTGGGAAAAGGATGCTACGGATGGAGCTGCCAGATAAGAGGAAAAGAGGAAGGCCTACGATAATGTTTATGGATGTGGTGAGAGAGGACATCATGATGCAGAGGACAGGAAGAAATGGAAACAGAAGATCCGCTGTGGCAACCCCTAACGGGAACAGCCGAAAGAAGATGATTAAATAAATAAATAATCCTGCCCCTCTAACTGTATCCCTACATACCAGCCACCCAATCCTATCACCATTCACACAATCAAGCCTGAAAACACTTACCTTTCCTCCCAGAACAACAATCCAGAGGGGTAACGGCCAAAGACCGCAATATGCATGTGCAAACCGGTGCCCGGACTCAATGGCCGAACGAACGGCAGAAGCTACCCACAAAACCACCAGGGAGAACAGAAAGGATATTCCACCACCACCACCACTGAATACCAAGATGCAGGGACACCCAAACGACCGCGATGCCATCCTGAAGCACGGACAGGACCGGAGGATCAGAGAAGGCATACGGAAAGCCCACAAACCCACCAGGGAGCAAGAAAAGAAGATCTGCCACTATCCACCAATGCAGCCGAGACCAGAATGCAACAATGGACCCCCCACCGCCTACCACAACCACCGGGATAACTATTTCTACCGACAAGGACACGGCAACCCACAAACCCACCAGGGAACACGAGGAGATGATCCGCCACTACCCCCCAAAGCTACCGCCTACCATGACCACTGGGAGAACCATTTCCCCAGAAAAGGACACGGCAGCCCACCCACCAGGGAGCACGAGGAAATGATCCACCACTACTCCCTAATGCTAATAGTACCGGATTTACAACGATGGACCCCCCCCCCCACCGCCTACCATGACCACCGGGAGAACACTTTTTTTCTTTTTTTTTATACATTACCCTGACCGCATGGCACCAACGGCCTCCTACCTGAAGGAAGTAACGACAGGCCCAGCCTCCCCCACGGATGTCACTCGACCTCATGGCCCAACCGGGAAAAGACACGACGGGCCTGACGGATCCCCCAGAGACACATGGATGACAGGGAGCAACCTCAGTAGCACCGGACGACACAAAGACGCCAACCACCATGACCGGCCCTACCACCCCACCGGAGAATCCACCGGTTCACCAGGAGGACCCCAACCGGGAATCCAGGACAACGAGAAACACCCACCGCAACTCCAGGCCTACCGGACCACTGGAGAAACACCTTAACAGCCATGTAAGCCGAGCACTACTCACACCAACACTTTATCCTCACACACGCACACATCCCTCCCCCCACACACACACACACACACACACACACACACACACACACACACACACACACACACACACACACACACACACACTCTGCTCTCAGTATTCTTTCACCCTACCCTACCAGTAAGCTCAACCTATATTCCCAGACTCCATCCCCACATTACATTAACACTCTATAAAACACCAAAGGGAAAGGAGGGAACTGACCCAGTTAACTTAAACCCTTCTCTCCCCACCATCCAAGGCCTACCTGCATCCACCATACCTACAGGTCGTCTGGACGTAAGCTAGTTGTTACTGCACCACCAGCTCACACCAAATGTGCCTACTTCCTTTAATCCCTAACACTTAATCCTTTCAGAAGTCCCTCCTTCCCCGACCTCACTTCCTTTCACATCTCCCTCTCTCTTTAACCCTTTCACCACCACAATCCCACTATCCTATCCAACTACAATCCTCACCTTAATTTCTACCTCTATACCCTCCCCACACCCTTTTACCCCTTATTCTCGGGACCGGGGCAACTTATTTTGTCCCAAACTACATTTATGTTAGGAATTATGGCTGGAACATCTGCTTCACTAACTGCAGAATATTTAAAAAATGCAAATTTATCAGAAGTTTATGTCAATCGCTAACAACTACACATAATGTAATTCTCCATTCAACAAATTTACAATTAAATATTTTTGTTATGGTACATTAGTAAGATTATAATGTATGACAGTAAAGTAATCAGTCTGTGTTTGTGGCAGAGTGAAGGACAGAGGAGATGATACTAAAAGCAGAACCATCTTTAATGGCTGTGAGTTGAGTGTGCACATTTTCTTTTCTGTCAAAAATTTTTAAATTTATAGCTAAATCAGTGAGCAATATTATTGTTAAGACAATGTTTTTCTATCTAAGATTTTCAGGAGGCTTCTTACAAAGACAGTCCAAGCTGTTACCCCCATAGAGAAGGAATCGTGTAGTTTTGCTAAATGTAAAATTATCTGCTTCTTGTTATCTGGTTGTTACGACACTACATCTGCAGACATTCCTATACATGGTTTTCATAATATCAGCTTTCAAGCACTTGCACATGTTCATGCTGCAGGACAGTGTTTTTTCTGCATTGTTCAGCCCCATATTGAATTTCTTAGTATAATGTCCAACAATTAGTGCCCCCCTCCCCCATGTCAAAACTGTGCAGTAATGTCAACTTGTCTGAAATGGTCTGCAGACATCTTCAATACAGTTTTATCTTAAAAGTGTAAAAAGAATATGTAGGATATTTGTAACAAAAGAGTGGCATGTAATTGTTCCATCTTGAATGTCAGATATTGAAAACCTCATTAGACTGGAGATCTCTACATCAAGAAGTCTGTGCCCAGTACAGAAAATTTGCAATACGTTTCTGTCGGTGCTCTGGGAAGAGGGAGTCTTTTGTCAGTATTGATGCAATATTTTAGTACTTCGCAGTTGTGAGAAGTCTTTTTTTTCCTTGATGTTGCAGGTTTCATTTAAAGCTCTATATATATATATATATATATATATATATATATATATATATATATATATATATATAGAGAGAGAGAGATTTTTAATTTTATTTTTTGCTTTCCTACATTGTTATTTTCTGTCTTTCTCTTCTTTATCAAGTAATTTCTTTCTTTCTTTCATTCTTTATAAAGAGAGGAGAAACAAACTGTGGCATGCTTCATCTAGGCTGCCACTGACACTAAACAGACCAGATAAAATGCATCATGTTCTTTAAGCAAAGGTTAAGAATTTAAACTCAACAGTACTTTCCATCATTAAAGACAGTCATTCCAATGTGAGTCATAGTTTTTGTCACAGATCTCTATAATTTGTACATGTGTGTGTGTGTGTTATTGTTGTCCACATATGTCATTTGACAGAGGTTTTACACCAGATGCCCTTCCTGATGTAACCTTCCCCATTTATCCGGGCTTGTGACCAGCACAAAGAAATGCACTGATGTGCATTCCCAGTGGCTGGGTTGTACTGGTATGACCTGTACTGATTGGCTAGAGAGTGGGACCGAGCTGGGAAAGATGTGCAGCAGGTAAGGGTGATAAAGGATAGTGAGGGAAATGTACTCACAAGCGAGGAAAGTGTGTTGAGCAGATGGAAAGAGTACTTTGCAGGATTGATGAATGAAGAGAATGAGAAAGCGAGATGGTTGGATGATGTGGGAAAAGTGAATCAGGAAGTGAAACAGATTAGCAAGGAGGAAGTAAGGACAGCTATGAAGAGGATGAAGAATGAAAAGGCTGTTGGTCCAGATGACATACCAGTGGAAGCATGGACGTGCTTAGGAGAAATGGCAGTGGAATTTTTAAACAGATTGTTTAATGAAATCTTGGTAAGTCAGAGGATGCCTGAGGAGTGGAGAAAAACTATTTTGGTACCTATTTTTAAGAATAAGGGTGATGTGCAGAGCTGTAGTAACCACAGAGAGATAAAACTGATCAGTCACAGCTTGAAGTTATGGTAAAGACTAGTGGAAGCTAGGTTAAGAAGGGAGGTGATGATTGGTGATCAGCAGTATGGTTTCATGCCAGGAAAGAGCACTACAGATGCGATGTTTACTCTGAGCGTATTGATGGAGAAATATAGAGAAGGTCAGAAGGAGTTGCATTGTGTCTTTGTGGACTTAGAGAAAGCATATGACAGGGTGCCTAGAGAGGAGTTGTGGTATTGCATGAGGAACTCAGGAGTGGCAGAGAAATATGTAAGAGTGTTACAGGATATGTACGAGGGTAGTGTGACAGTGGTGAGGTCTGTGGTGGGAGTGATGGATGCATTTAAGGTGGAGGTGGAATTACATCAAGGATCAGCTCTGAGCCCTTTTTTATTTGCAATGGTGATGGACAGGTTGACAGATGAGATCAGACAGGTGGCCCCGTGGACTATGATGTTTGCAGATGACATTGTGATCTGTAGTGAGAGTAGGGACCGAGGAGACCCTGGAGAGGTGGAGATATGCTCTAGAGAGAAGAAGAATGAAGGTCAGCAGGACTAAGACAGAATATATGTGTGTGAATGAGAGGCAGGATAGAGAAATGGTGAGGCTGCAGGGAGTACAGTTGTTGAATATAGATGAGTTTAAATATTTGGGATCAACAGTTCAGAGTATTGGTGAGTGTGGAAGAGAGGTGAAGAAGAGAGTACAAGCAGGGTGGAATGGGTGGAGAAGAGTGTCAGGAGTGATATGTGGCAGATGGTTACCAGTATGAATGAAAGGGAAGGTCTACAAGAGGGTAGTGAGACCAACTATGTTATATGGGTTGGAGATGGTGGCATTAAGAAAAAGGCAAGAGTCAGAGATGGATGTGGCAGAATTAAAGATGTTAAGATTTTCACTGGGTGTGATGAGGATGGATAGGATTAGGAATCAGTATATTAAAGGGTCAGCTCAGGTTAGATGGTTTGGAGAGAAAGCCAGAGAGGCAAGATTGTGTTGGTTTGGACATGTGCCGAGGAGGGATGCTGGGTATATTGGGAAAAGGATGCTAAGGATGGACCTGCTAGGTAAGAGGAAGAGAATGAAGGCCTACGATAAGGTTTATGGATGTGGTGAGAGAAGACATGCAGGAGGTTGGTGTGACAGAGCAAGATGCAGAGGACAGGAAGAAATGGACCCCTCACGAGAACAGCTGAAAGAGAAGAAGGAGTGAGTGTGTGTGTGTGTGTTATAAAGTGTGTATTTTTCCATAATATGGAAAGGGCAATCACTCTGACTGCATGGGAACTAATCCTAAGATTACCTAATAATACCTAATTCTTCCTGATGATGCCGAAGCAGTCATAAGAAGTAGCTGCTTATTTTTAGGCACAACCACCAATAAGACTGTCCCTGTGAAAATCTGAACTTGTAGCTTAACTGAATGACCTCTCCTGGTCTAGGGGCAGTTCACCAACTGCACCCTCTGTTTTATTTCTATTAACTCCAAGTCACAGAGACACTGGGGAGAGTGCATCATCTACTGTATTTCATTCCAGTGAGTGAAGTGCTAAGCGTCCTTATGAGATATGTAATATGAATAAAGCCAGTTTTCCTGGCTTTGTTCTTTATTAAAAGATAAATGTGAATTACTAGGTTAAATTCAGGGGTAAATAATAGTTCATGATTTCTCCTGATATTTTAGATCAGTGCAACTAACAATTCTGAAAATGACAATAGAAAATATATATGCATTTTCCTGTTGATCTATTTTCTGGAAACTGTGTCTTGGGTTTTGGTATACAGGTACTTTATTTAATGGACTAATCAGTGATTGGCCAGTTGTTATTTTATGGATTGACGTAATAAGTCTTCTGGAAGAAGCCAATATCCAAGTGCTGTCATCTGTATCTACAAACTATAATTCAAAATGAATTATATAAGCATTGTTTTTATCCATCCATCCAGTGGTGTCGATTTGAATTTGATTTTTATAATAACCCCATTAAAAGCCACTACCATCCATAGAGTTTACAAGACAAATAGGGAACAGGAGTAGATTGTTATTCATTTATTCCACAGCACACTCATACATGCGTGCGCGCGCGCACACACACACACCTATAAACAATATACAGTCACCATCCCACATACTGCATGGATTTGAGGTATTAGAGGAATCCATTCAACTCAGAGACAACTCAATGGAATGTAGGGAAAGTAGCGTAGCTGGGGCAGGGGGAAAGGGACAATTGCCTTAGGCACTGTCTTTTTAAGGGCACAATTCACCAATGTAAAACTAAAAAAAAATTTAATTAAATATCTTTTTTTCTGTTTAAGGGAATGGCAATGCATACATTGTAAATGGACATCCAAGATGCTCCTGTAAGCCTCCCACCCCAGCTTACAACATCTTTCCTAGGCAGTGCCCCAAAAGACCTGTGAATGGCTAATAAAGGTGGTGTATTTAGTTAAATCTTTGTTGCCCACTGCTAGTTGAGGGATGTCCTGTTTTGTGTATTAAAGTCACTCACTGCTGTACATTTGTTGTGTAGAGAGAATGAGCAGGCAGAAATAAAATGAGTCTTAGGTAAGTAGGGTTACTTACTAGCATGCTTGGTGTGTCTATATGGATAAACTACTGAAGTGATAGTTGTGGGGAGATGTTTCATTTTAGTGCTTGTCTTTACTTAGACAGACTGCTGAAGAAGTTGTTGGGGGAAATGTGTCATTTTGGAGTAATTGAACTGTTTGTGCATACATATGAAGGGGTCATTTCTCTGGAGGAACTGTGTTTTATTTTGGTGCTTGTGCATACATACCTGGACAGACTACTGAAGGGGGTCATTACTGTGGCAAATATTTTTTCATTTTGATGTCATTTGAGTGCTTGTGGATGTGTAGACAGACAACTGTAGGGGTCCTGGGGAAAAATGTTTAATTTTGGTGCTTATGTGTAGTTGAACAGACTACTGAAAGGGTTATTTGGGTAAATGTTTCATTTTGGTGCTTGTGCATGCATGCATACATACATACATACATACATACATACATAACATACATACATACACGGATAGACAACTGAAAGGGTAGTTGGGGGAAATACTTTCATTTTGATGTCAGTGGAGTGCTTGTGCACATATGGACTGACTATTGAAGGGGTTGTTGGGGAAATGTTTCAGTTTGGAGTCAGTCAATTGCTTGTGCATACATGTACAAACTACTGAAGGAGTCCTTGGTGGAACTGTTTTCTTTTGCTGCTTGTGCATGGTTGGACATACAACTAAAGGGGTTACTTGGGGAAATGTTTCATTTTGGTATTTGTCCACACATACTTGGACAGACTACTGAAGAGGTCATTAGGTGAGGGAAATATGTTTCATGTTGATGTCCCTCGATTGCTTGTGCATACATAGTTGTGAAGACTACTGAAGGGGTCAGTCATTACTTGGGGAAATATGTTTCATTTTGATGTCCCTCGATTGCTTGTGCATACATAGTTGTGAAGACTACTGAAGGGGTCAGTCATTACTTGGGGAAATATGTTTCATTTTGATGTCATTTGAGTGCTTGTGCATGCACATACTACTGAAATGGTCATTGGAGGACATGTTTCATTTTGGTGTTTCTATATATTTGGACAGACTACTGAAGGGATCAATGGAAAAATTTTTCATTTTGGTGTCAGTGAAGTGCTTGTGTCTACATGGACAAACTACTGATGGGGGTCATTTGGGAAATGTTTTGTTTTGGCACTTGTATATAGTTGGACAGATAACTAAAGGGGTCACTTGGCAAACGCTATCATTTTGGTGCTTGTACATACATACATGGACAGATTACTGAAGAGATCGTTGGCAGAATTGTTTTCATTTTTGTGTCAGTGACATGCTTGTGCAGACATGGACAAACTACTGAAGGGATCTTTGGGGGAAATGTTTATTTTTGGTGTCAGTGAAGTGCTTGTGCATAAATGGATAAATGACTGAAGGGAGCCAGGAAGTTTAGAGACAGAAAGCAAAAAATACAGCTACACTGCTTTAAGCTAGCAATGCGGCAAAGCCAAGCATGATTTTAATGAACATTATCCTTGATTTTAAAACAAGGCTATAGTAAATCCTTCCTCTATGATTCACCAAAGATTAACCCCCTTGATGCTCAGGCTCCCTGAAATGTAAGTGTTTTTGCAGGGGTTACAGGCTTCTCTGCCTCCCTCATGTGGGGGTGAGCCATCCACTCCATCCAAATTTATATTATCTTCTTGGTCATTGAAATGAAGTAACATATGTCTCTCTCTCTCATGAAAAAAGTGTCAGAGGTCATACCTCTTGACCTTTTAGCACAAGAAATGTGGACAAAGCCTGAAATAATGGGGTCAAAGGCCCAAAAATAGGGACAGGTTTTAAACATTGCCCTTACAAAGTTTAAGCGTATCCGCTAGAATAACAGTATTTGTATTGGTGTGCATTTTCTGAAGGAAACAGTATGAAACACAAATGTATGTCATTATTTAACAAGTTCAGCCCTCACTGATTTGCCAGAAAAATACAAATTTTATGAGGTAAAATTCTGGACATTTTGCAAAAATCTTGACAGGTATGGTTAGGAGCTAGAGTTAAGTATTCAGCATATGTTGCTTAACACTCTAAAAGTGCATTTGTTGCCTAAGTAAACTAAGGAGAAAATAATCAATCTAAAATGGTGTTGACCATCAAAAATTGAGGCCTCACTGTACTCTGTATTATTAATGGACTTCTTGAGATCTCCATTTGAGTACCTTGAGATAATCACCATTTTACTGAAAATCTGCAGAATAAGAAGTCATGCTACCCAAAGTATTATACTGGGGTCTATATTATCATATTGCACGCTCAGAAGAGTGAACGACAGATAATCAACCCCATGTAAGCGAAAGCTTACAACGTCGAAACTTCAGAACGATTATTTTCCAATGGAAAGCAATCACTGTTCTGAAAAAAAAAAACAGTGAAACATTGCTTAACGTGGGGGGCTATGCCCCCCACAACCCCCGGTGTGGGGGCTGTGCCCCCCACACCCCCTACTTAAATATATCAACTCTGAGATCACACTACAGTGCCAAAAAGGCAAAGTAGTGAAAGCGGCCAAACAAATTCTTTCCCAGAGAAAGAATTCTCTGAAACGCTCCTTCGCTATTTTGCCTTTTCACGCTTTACTGTTCGACAAAAACGCATTTGACAACCTGGTGTAATAGGGAACCTTACACTGTATGTCTGAGACAGAGCTTGGTGTAGGGCTTCGGAAATGTTTATTCTTCGTTTGGTGTTTAAACAGCTGAAAAGTACCATAAATAGGACAGGATAAGGTAGGCTAGGTATAGGTAAAGCAGTGAATAAATAATTATTGGATTTGATATGTAGGATTATTGCTGGATTTTTGTAAAATGTTTGTTCATAACTAAAATGAAGCTAAATTTAGCTCAGACACTTCCTTTATTGATGACTATAACAAGGTTGCTAAACTTGCAGAAAAGATCATTTCCAAACCCACCACTGTGCCGCGCTGAAATGCCTAAACTGGTTAGAACTGCCACATCAACTAACATATACACAACTTCTTCCCACCTATAAAATTATCCAGTATCTGTCTGCCTGTTCAGCACTAAAAAGCATTCTACACAACTATGTTCCCAGTTGGTCTTTGCGATCTAGTGACCAAAAAAAGACTGTCTGTTTACCAACCTATCGAATATGTAAGGCATTGTCTGTACTTGTATAAGGTTGCTAAAGCCTGGAACTCCTTATCTGTATCCAACAGGTCAATACCCTCCCTCCCATCATTCAAAACCTCTGAAATACTTTCTAGCTAAAATCTGGCACTGTTCTTGCTCAAAACCAGGATAAAGTATACCCCTAAATATGAACAAGCATGTTTTCCTTCCTTATACCTCCTTACACTCCCTTCATCACTTCCTACCTCACTTCTATCAAATTCTCTTCCCTGACTCTCTCTATAAATATATACTGAGCCTGTTTTTCCCTTACTTCATATTGTAATTCCTGTTTGTATTAGACTACCTTGCCTTTAATTTCTCTACAAACTGTCTAAATTTTTTCTAAATATTAAATGATTATCATATAACTTGTATCAATTCTTACCAAACATTTTTATATTATGTCTAATTTGTTATACTTTTTTAAACTGTAGCTGTTTTTATTTTATTTTTGAAGATTGTAAAATTATTGTTCTTAAAATGTTCTGTAATAATTTAGAGCTTTTATCCCCAGTCCTCCTCTGCAAATGGGCTTCTGCCTACTTTGACTTTTTTGGTAATCTGTCAATAAATAATTAATTAATTAATTAATTAATTAATTAATTAATTAATCAATTAATGATTAGCATGCATATTGGATATATACCTATCATGGTTTGTTTTGTGCAGTAACAAAAGAAACGCGCACGTGTGTGTGTGAGTGTGTGTGTGTGTGTGTGTGTGTGTGTGTGTGTGTGTGTGTGTGTGTGTGTGTGTGTGTGTGTGTGTGTCTATAACTTCTTAGATTAGTACTACGCTATCTGCCCTTCTGGGTTTTTTAAGCCTAGCCATATTTCCCATTCCTAAGGTTAGGATCAAAACCTGTACCTTTTGCTGATGAGAAAAAATCCAGTATGATTAATACTGTCCGAAGCTGTTTAATCCACGGGACTATTTTTTTTTCCAATTTTTGTTTTCTTCTGTTGCTTACACTTTGCATTTATCTTTCTTTTTTATGTTTGTGGGTCATTTTTCAACTGAAATGAGGCACTCGGAGGTACAGCACATCATGAGAGGTAGCATATAGAAGAGCTCATCCTTATTGTTAAACAGGAAAAACACTCAGTGTGTCTAATATCTTACTATACCACTGGGGCATGCCACTAGCAGACAGTAAACCACACATTGCTGTATAGATAATCCACTGTTCCCTGAACCAGCACTAATTATTAAAGCATTGTGTTACAAGGGGTGTCAATATGATGTAAACTTTTGGTACAAATGGTGTTGCAATACACAACTAATCTTTTTTTAAAGTGTCGGGATCAGGGGTTGTAGCCAGAAATGTACATTTTGTACTCAGACTTATCCCTCATCACATACCTATCATTTTAAAAATGTACTCAACCCTCAAATTGCAACCCCCACACATAGGAAGGGCATTGGTATTTTAAACTGTTACCCCAAAAAAAGCTATTTGAGAGATATATTCCTTTAATACAAGCATTCTTTGTATACCTCAATACTATAAATATATGGTTACACAGTTATAAACAGTCTGTGCTTTGTGTATTGAAGTTTCCAAGAAATGCTCAGAAAAAAATGTCCTCATCTGAGTACACTGAGAATGCCTAGCTGCAGCCTTGGTCAGGGTATATATTTTAGTTGCTTCTGTCTTGGGTTGTGATTTTTATGTCTGAGCCACTGCCACAGTAAGTTGATATTTTCCTGTGATCCAGTTCATATTTACCAAACTATTAACAGTATAATTTGACATACTGCTGTTGGCATTTGGACAGTACCTGCAAAGAGATGTTGATTGTGCGGAATTCTGTTTTATTTTTAATAACTGTGTGGTTTCTTTACATTACTAAAGCTGTTTGGCTATGACATAATGATTAACTTTGAAAATGCATTAAACCTTCAATAAAACTTCTTGTTTGAACATGCTTTTGAGCCTCTTGGCCTCTTATGTTTTTGTGAAAGGTTGATGTCTAGGCATTTTTCCCACCCCTGTAAATTTTTTTTTTTTTGATCTTTTGAAGCATACCTCTCTAAAAAGTATTTAAAAATTACTGGTCAGAAGGAAATCTTCATTGTCTTTTAATCCTTTGTTATCTATTTATTTTACCTACTAAATTTGAAGAACCAGCTCAAGTCAATAGTCTTTAACAAATTTGTTAGACTGGTGTCCCTCCTGTTAAGGCTATTATAACCGATATCTCTGAAAAGGGTTTGCTACAACAATGTTCTACTGTATAGACCTGTTTGATGTCTTACTTCCCTAAACTTACACTTCTTTAATGTGCATAATGCATTCTGTTGTATTGTACTGTTATGCAATTCAGCATATATATATATATATATATATATATATATATATATATATAAATAATACTGTATATATATATATATATATATATATATATATATATATATATATATATATATATACATTTAGGTAGTATGGGGTAAAATGAATTTTTATCAGGGTTTTCTGACTCATAAAATGCAGGGACAGCTAATGCAAAATCACCATTAGACAACCAGTATCCATTACTACATAGAACAACTCACATATGGATATATGCAAGGGTGCATAGTGTTTGTGCACTCATTGTCTGCAAACACATGCAGTCTTTTCACAGCCCCCCCTTCTGCTATATCATCTCTTATGTATATGTCAGCAAACTTACATAAGTCTGTCTCATTTATACAAGCATATATATGTGTGTGCTTGTGTATATATGTATGTATGTACAAATATATATAATTTTCCATTGAAACATTATGCACTGTACCATTACCCTACGCTTCATCCAAATGGACCTGTGCCATGGTATTGCTTGCTCCTAGGATTGAGTCATTTGGAATGCTCAAGGTTTGGTGTGTAATGACATTTTTGCATGTGATAATGCTCTGAGACAATGTGTTCATTCTAATATTGTGCAATTCAGTGGGTCAGTGCATTCCATTTCAAATTTAAACCTAGATAGATAGATGTGCACAGACACACACATACATACACACAAACACACACTTCCTTTAATAAAGATTACATATAAATAATTAAATTAGCAGCAGCATCACCCCCCTCCTTTTCCCATTTTGTACACAGGGTTGGGGTGTAACATCAACACCAATTCAGCCAATGTTCATACCTTTAAAAAAAAAAAAAAAAAAAAGAACAGATTTAACATAATGAAAAAAAAAAATAATTAACTTAAAAACTGCTTCTGTAAAACACATACATGTCTAAAATAATAAAAAGCAATCCACAAGCAATTATTTGCAGTATTTCTTAATGGAGGCAAAGACTGTGATAACCACACATGAAGTACAATGACCAATACCCTCTTTCACTCTAACCTTACCCATATACCTAGCCCTAACCTTGCTTCTAATGCATCCCTAACCCCTACCAAAACTTATATAGATAATATTAACCCCAGCTCAAACCCCAGTTCTTACCTAAAGACATCCAAAAGTCACTGGCTCATGCAAATAGTACAGACATTATATCTTAGCAATTGAAATTCTGATCAAAATGTCTTCCAAAAAAAAAATTTGACCAAAACAACTCAAACATAATGCATTCAGTCTCTTACTGAACAAGTAACTTAGTCCTCTACTGGGAGTACACTAGTACATCAAAATAAATCATTATCATCGTTTTATGCATAGGGGTGTCAGTTTGCTCAAATGTACTTTAGAGACATGGAAAGTGCTGCTTCCCAGCACTGCCTTCAGGCTGTTCCATGCTGTTATATGTAGCAGGCAGTTAATGCCATTTTGGCTTAGCAGTGTTATCATCGCTAATATCAGAAGATTCATTTATAATTGTGTGGGGGCTTCATCCCTCAAATCCTCTAACTTTATATGTAACACCCCCCCATAGTTGTTGCATCTTAAGTAAAGGCAAATAAAAACAGTTTAAAAAAAATTCTGAATTTAAATATTATACACACTCAAAATTCTCATCTTCAAAATTATTATAGGGATTCTCTTTTCTCAGTATAACTTTTCTGAGGACTGATTGTGACTTTCTAGTTTGATACATTTCTTTGTGAATGTATATCATGATGTTTTCATTAGCACATGTCTAAGTGTGCTTGTTTGAAATATCCATTGCAGCCTCCTTTTTCCTCTTTTTTTTCTGAGCAAACATTTGGAAAGATTAAGCATTCATCATGCTTCATTATTTATCATTTTGCAGGCTTTAGTCAAGTACCCCAAATCATCATCATCTTCTTTCAGCTGTTCCCGTTAGGGGTTGCCACAGCAGATCACCTGTTTCCATTTCTTCCTGTCCTCTGCATCTTGCTCTGTCACACCAACCACCTGCATGTCCTCTCTCACCACATCCATAAACCTTATCTTAGGCCTTCCTTTTTTCCTGTTACCTGGTAGCTTCATCCTTAGCATCTTTTTCCCGATATACTCAGCATCCCTCCTCAGCACATGTCCAAACCAACGTAATCGTGCCGCTCTGGCTTTGTCTCCAAACCTTCCAACCTGGGCTGACCCTCTAATATACTTATTCCTAATCCTGTCCACCCTCGTCACACCCAGTGCAAATCTTAACATCTTTAATTCTGCCACATCCAGCTCAAACTCCTGCCTTTTTGTCAATGCCACTGTCTCCAACCCATATAACATAGCTGAAGACTGTGGATAGTACTGATGTAATCAAATACCTAAGGCATTATGGGAGTGATGTCATTGTGGGACAGAAAAAAAAATTAAAAGAATGATTTGGAAAAGGCAGAGAAGTATGCGAAGTAAAGAATCAAAAGACAAAAATCTGGATGATGGTGTTGGGGTTTGAATGTGAATGGATACAGAAAAAGAGGGACTAGAACATAAGGAATGGATAGTGAAGGAAGAGATGCAAAAATGGCCAGGAGGAAGTATCATATTTTAGACATTTCTAATGATGGAGACATAACGAGAATAATTGTGGGAAAAATAAATCTCTGGAAAGTGGTAGATAAGGGACAGAGGGTGAACTAAGGCACAGAGTGATGGGAGAAACATAGTGACTCATGCAGTATTAGAACTGCGAGATTCTGATAAAAGAGAATTAGAATGGGAAGGGGAGGGAGTACTTTTTTGGCAGGCTGACAGTGCCAGAGCAATATTGAGGTTCAGTAGGTCAGTCCCCACAATCAGTCAGCCAAGGAAGTTCTCATATATGACCATGCACGGAGTACAAATAACCAGGCAAACCATCTATGAAGCTGATGAAGCCAAGCGCACATGAACTGGGGGCAGGGAGACATGCAATACAACTTAGTAAATCCTCTAATGAGGTGGCTGCAGGTGCCACCGTAAGACAGGTTTATGAAAACATTAAGAACAGATTTCTGTGAAAAGCTGAATGGCTATTGCTAAAGGTTCAATTGACATGGGACTGAAAATTAATTTGCATTTTCCTATGCATGTATTCCCCCGACAATGTCCTTGTAATATACTTTAATTGTGTGTTATTCACTTATGCTAAAACAGCACCATTATACTTTTCACATTACATATTTACTTCCTTCATTAATGGCTTCGGTCTAGTTGTAGTTTGTCTTCATATCTATGAATATACCTTTGACTGTTACTTTTATTCTCTGCATAGCTCCTCCCCCAACCTTCATAATCTGTTTCATTACTTCATTGCAGTTTTCTGTGTATCTAGAAGTCTTATCTATTTTCATATAGTAAATGCCCCTATAAGACATTTATCTTTGAGTAATTACAAGAGTAAATGTTTCTTTTATTTCCTTTTTATCTTCACTAGCATAATGACAATAGGATTATGTAGGCATTGTTACAATTGACTCTTTTCTTATACTTTCATACCCAAACAACATGTATTTTAAATGTAATACTACTGCTATAGCTTAAATCAGAAAGGTTTATTTACCAGCTCCTTAGAAATATGCTATATGTCACATTGAACCCTATTGTCCCCTTCTATAAGTACAGTATGCATATTCCAAGAGACTTGTAGCCCTTGCAAGTACTGAAATCACATAAAAAAATGCCATTTCACTTCTAATTAAAGCATATCTGTCCATAGACTGAATATCTGACCTCCTTTTCAGAAGATATCTAACATAATGTCTCAGATTCAGGGGGTCCTTCAAAAAGAAGATATATCCCAATGCTTATGTGACCTACATTAATGACCCATAATGAGGATGGGTACTTATTTCATGGTAAACAAGATGACTGAATAGCAGGAATGAACTTTTCTTGATCCCCAAGAGTCAGCTTTATTAGCATTAAACCTGTTCCAGCCGCCTTCCTACTTGTTCTTCACTTTAGCTATTGTGAACTTATGAAATACCTTACTACTGCCACAGGCCACAGTTTCACATGTCACAGCATTGTAAAGCCACTGTCCTGACTGCTTGGCAGACTGTATCTGCAAGCCATTCTTCCACAGAAACACAGACAAGTCTCAGTCACAGTCATTGCTTCATTTAGACTCAGACAGCACAACAGTGTCTGAAGAGACATCACATATGATCACCACACTGCTTCAAATCATGTCCAGTACTACCACAACATTGCTTTCCACTTCCATTCCAAGACCATAGGTGTAGCACTGTTCCACTCTGAACACACAGTTACACATGTGAAACACAAGGAGAATTTCCCATTGTCTTGGCCAACAATTTTTTCCCAATGTGGTGCATGCATTTACAGGCTGTGTGTGGCTGGAGGCATGCACACTGACCACAGTATACATGTTCGTGAGTGTGTGTGTGTGTGTGTGTGTGTGTGTGTGTGTGTGTGTGTGTGTGTGTGTGTGTGTGTGTGTGTGTGTGTGTGTGTGTGTGTGTGTGTGTGTGTGTGTGTGTGTGTGTGTGTGTGTGTGTGTGTGTGTGTGTGTGTGTGTGTGTGTGTGTGTGTGTGTGTGTGTGTTTACGCACGTGTGCATGTGTGCGTGTGTGTTTATGCTATGTCAATACTTATTTTATTTAGAAGCTGATGGAATAGACACTGCTGAACTTTATATATCCAAATGTACATTTCACAAAAACACTGAATGCGTATTTGTAAGCAAGCAGTTGGGTTTTTATCAATTTCTAAGATATAATGATATTCTGTTCTATCTACAAGCACATAGAAGAAAACAGTGTTGTCTGCATTACCATAGTTGTTGGCTATACTTAAACTAGGGTAGTTAGTTATCTCTTGCTCCCCCTCCACTTATTCCCCTTACTACACATGAGGTCCCCAGCTGTTGGACCCATCAGCTTAAAACGGTGCCCATATGTCCCCACTAGAATATATTTATATATATTGCCTTAGAATACATGCTGGTTAGTGTAATTAATCCTTGTTTCATTCTCTTTTTGTCATATTGCTAATGCCTACAATGTGCCCTGTTGTAATAGGGATCAGACATCTTTCCCCTGCTTCTTCTTGTTTTTATCCTGCATTGCACTATAAGTTATTTTACTCCCACCACTTTTCTTATGTGGTATGACCAAGGCATTTTATTATCCTTGCAAATATTTTACAAATTATCAGCACTGTTCTTTATAAAGGTGCCTTTTGATTACCCCAAAATTGTGATCAGCCTATCATTTTAAACAATGTCTAGCATGTGCTAATCAGCATAATAACAATTACACCAGCCAACTGGATGGATTTTCAGTTTGCATCACGACCTGTGATGTGTTATACAAAAAGGCCATTTTTGCTCAGTAGGGTTTCTCAGATTAGTTTCAGTTCCACAGTTTGAGTTCTGTATCTTGAAGCTGTAGTTAATTTTATTAAATATTCTCTCTTAATCTGAGGTTGTCACTGACAGAGGTTGCCTACTATCTCTACTGTGTTTCTTGCACCAGCACATAACAATACACATTCAGCTGGGAGAAGATGATCAACAACCACTAAAATGTCCAGTAAGCGAAATATTGCCTCCATGGGCTCATTACAGTAATATAAAAGAGATAAACAGGAAAGATGAACTGAGACTCTCACAGCATGTTAGGGACTGACAGACTCAGAGCATGTTAGGGACTGACAGGCTGTCAGAGCTTGTTGGGGACTAACAGACTTTCGCAGTGTGTTATGGACTGAGACTCTCAGAGCATGTTAGATACCAACAGACTCTCAGAGCATGTTAGTTTTACAAACTGGTATGATAATAGGATACCATGAATGAAATCTATTGAACAAATAGTCTGACATAATTAACATGAATTATTGAATATAAAAATCCACTTAAAAATGAAATATATAGACAGTCTTACCTGCTTTATGGTTTTAAAGCAAAATGTCATCCATAAAGTCTGTCTCTTTAGATGGTGTGCAGACTGTTACCAGATAATAGCAATTAAAATCACAATAGTTTCTCTTGGTAAAGGACAAACAGCTTGGTACTGTTTGTTTTCATTTAACTTGCCTCAAATGCTGTAACACTTCAAAAGCTAGACATCATCATGAATGCCATTCCTTCAGCAGTAATTCCTTTACATTTGATATTACTGGTGTCAGAATGGCTTTTAATTAATGACTATTTTTTCAGCTACTGCTTTGATTAAAAAGGCATGCGAGAGCCATCATCTAAATTACTTTAAGCAACTTGATTTCACTAAGCTGTAACAGATTGCCAGAACTATAGCTAGTTTCATTCAACTGTTTTCACTGTTTGTGAATGTATTTGGCTTATCCCGTTATTCAGTTTTTCAGATTAGTAAGTCTATTAAGGATTCTTAATGATAAGACACACAAAACAACCACCTTTATGCAATCAAAGCCCATGTTGCCTTTTCACAGGCCCTCTTTTCACATCGCTCCTTAGAAGGCCACCTTCTCTGTGTGACCTACCTTTCACTATTTGGAGGGCCTAGTTCATGGCTTATTTTATATAGTATCATATGTTCTGAATGCAATCTGATGTAATCTCAGCTCCATTTATATAACCAATAAGCCAGTGTGTTTTGATTCATCCTCAGATTACTGGCTAGTCAAATCTCTGTTTTCTGCATAGTCTCAGTTTTCTCAGTACTTACATATACTGAAATCCAGCCTTGTTACAATGCTGAAGTAGCTTACTAAATGGTAAAATTGTTCATACATCTTCTTGTTTTATTAAACTGCCATTTGTTTTTTTCCCAGACTTCCAGTTTTATTCACAGTTTCTGTACTAGATACCAATTAAAAATGGTGCAAGTTCTGTTCTGAGTAATGCCATACTGATATATTACTATGCCTTCAACTAATCAGGAAAAATAGCAGCACAGTTAACTGCTGTACCTGCACACAGTTTAGTCACACTTCTAAGCCTATTATCCGTTAGCATTTTACTTTAATTTATTTATTTGTTAATCAGGTAAGTGGACTGTTCAAAACAGCTATTTTAGCCATAACCAGAGCCAAAACGGCAAGGAAAAATACAATAAATATGGACATCTTAGAGTAACCAGTCAAACAACATGTTTTTGGGAGGTGGGAAGAAACTAAATGCCAAGAGAAAACTCACGCAGTTACAAAAAGAACATGGAAGTGTACAAAGACCAAAGACTATGACTAAACCCAGCAAACTGCATCTGTGAAACAGAAATCTAAACCACTGGGATGCTATGCTGTGTAAAACATTGTCAGTGACATTCTGTATTGTTCCTTCTCAAAATTACATTTAAATAAGCAACACATAGAGATACATAGATATACTGTGACATTCTGTGTGTGTGTGTGTGTGTGTGTGTGTGTGTGTGTGTGTGTGTGTGTGTGTGTGTGTGTGTGTGTGTGTGTGTGTGTGTGTGTGTGTGTGTGTGTGTGTGTGTGTGTGTGTGTGTGTGTGTGTGAAGATTAAATGTATTTGGGGTCATTGCTTTCTCATTAATACTAGCCAAAAATGATTAGGTAACATAACTCAATCAACCTTGAATAAATGGATAGAGCCTAAAAGGGTAAACACAACTAGTTGGTTCTTTAACTAATTTTATCATGGAACAGAACAAGGCTTCTGGCTGAAGAATCCTGATTTCTGCAGCTGAATGGCCCTGGTAGGACTTATGTTGGATGTGGCCTGAGACAAGTTCAGGAGAAGATTTTGTTTGTGGAGCTTGATGAAAACCTAACCAAAGTCTATAGCCAAGACTGTCGTGTGACATCTTCTTTTTCAGTGAGATGTATGGATCTGAACCTGTGGAAAACATAATTAATAGAGTCATTTTAAACACTGCATTAAGGCTCTGTAAGTATTGTAAATGTTGTTAAAGAAGAATAATAAACATGGTAAACTATTCTTTCTGTATTAGGTCTCCTGTTTGTTTTAATATTTACAACGGCAGAGAGTGCGGACAGTTTGGTCAAGGACCTGTCAAAAATTGTCATTCCTCACTATGCCTCTTTTGCCAAGTGTACAGTGTATTTCAGATACAATTTTCTGTAGGATGTGCAAACCAGAGATAGTTCCTGCAACTACCAGGTATATTGCTTTCTACTTAGCAATGGAGACTCTAGTAAAAGGTACTTAGTGAAATCAAATGTGGAGATAAATCAGAAGCCGGCACAGCTTAACAGCAATTAGTGGGACTAACTAAAACACAATTGCTACTCTCAGAACAATATCTTCCATTAAACAATATGAAAGGAAGGTAACCTAGAGTGATGTTTGGTGACTTTAAAAATGCTCCCTAAAAGAACTTGAGCAAATTAAAATAGGCCAATTTCTCAGGGGAAGTATTGAAAACCTACATGGACATAGAAGAGATTGATTATACATGAACAATGACAAACTTAAAAATGCTTCTGGTTAAGACCGGGGATAAATTATAAAGTGCAATCATTAAAATTTCACATGTGGTAAGATGGATAGCAACTTGGCTAAAGGACAGAACTCACAACATGTGGGTAACATGCCTCATCATGAGTATGAAAGTGACCAGTGGTGTCCTACATTAATTTACTATTCTTATCTCCAGACCATGAAACAGGAGCTGTTGTGAATCAAACTTGTGGATGATTGTAAAACTGGGGTAATTATCAAATCTCCTTTTGACACCAAAGCCCTGCAAGAAGAACTTACCCTAGTACATACTTAGTTTACTACCCATCCATGTGAAGCAGAGTTCCTCCCTACCCAATTCAAGTGCAATTTGTACAACTGGATGGGAAACGAAAAATTCATCTCCGGTTTGGCAGCTATGTCTCTAATGCAAACAGGTAACCTGCAAATGGTTCATCTCCCAGGCCCATGCTTACACTTATCAAGGGTATTAGAACTTGACAGAGATTTGGGATGCATGGCTAGGCTTAAAAAGACCCTTGTGGTTGTTAGCCTAGTAAACACCCATGAACCTATAAACCTACGAAGGGCTTAAATGAAGTACTAAAAAGTGTAATACTGTCACATTTGGTAAATTAATGTTCCCCTAGCATACAGCATAGTCAATATCCCACTACAAAATTAAAATGTTATTAGAGACCTTGGAACTTGGACTAGATAATTCATTTCCATTTCCTTTGATAATCAGGAAACAACAATAGTTGAAAAAGTCGTTCTACTTAGTGCAGCTGATTGTCAAGGGTATATTATCTAGCTCCAAATAAGTCATTGTCTCATTATATTGAGCAGTGATTAGGCAAATTATTTAATGCAATGTCCCTTTGAGATGTACCTCACAAGAAATAACAAAGAACTAGAAAGATTCCAGGGGTCCCTGTGATGGATCCCTAGTTTGGGCTAGCAATCAAGGGGACACAATCCTGACTACTGACTCCTGCGAAGGAGAGTCACTAAGAGCAAAGATGGATTCACACAATATTTTCAGATGCACCTCTCTGCACCAAGCACAGTTTCCCTTAAGAGCACACAGGCAATATCCTCCATACCTGAGGCTAGACTCTCTTTCTCTCTCCAGACCCACACAAAACTCCACTCTGACCACTTTGGATCACTGTGTCCCTGTTCCCAGTAGCTGACACACACACACACACACACACACACACACACACACACACACTCCTGGATATTTGAGGTTTACACACGCATACACACCTGGGTAAAGCTGGCACAAATTTACTAGCTGTGCCCCTTTCTGCCCAGAATTTGAGGTGATCACACTGCCACCAGTCAGCTACCTAAGCCTCTTACAAAGGGTACCCAATTATACTGTGTAAAAATAACACTAATACAAATGGTAGGGTGTGACCGAAGCAGCAAGGCTTTCAGGAGCAGCCACAGTGTCACTAAAATAAGCATAAGTACTCTCAAGATGTTAAAAGTATTCTCTAAAGGACCAGCCACAATGAAAGGTATTAAAATATTTAATGATAAATAATAAAACAGAAAACAGGAGAATACTGAATACAATAAACAATAGAGTTTCTCCCACAGAGATATAAAAAATAATACAGTTGGATAGTTTCTCATTAAATGTCCCTGACTGACTAAAAAATTACTGTTCCCTGGCTACTTACTAAAGCAAGGCAAGCTGATGTGTGTTGAGTGTCTTACCACAGAAAAATCCAGATGATGTCTCTCTTTGTCGGTGTGGATGTGTGAGATATATATCGTGTCAGAAATCTTTACTGTCAGGTTCCAAAGAAAACAGATGCAGGTTAGAGGATGACATCATGAAATTCAAGCCAGTTTAATGGTTTCAGAGTAGATTAGTGATGACTTTTATATGTCAGACTGTTTTGCAAATCTAGCTACCTTGTAAAAAGATAGTTATAGCATTGCAATTAGAGAGATCTTAATATTGGTAAGAATTAGTAAGGCATGCCTTAGAGAAGCTAGAAGGTATGTGTTTGCCAATGTGACTCTGGAGGAGTTGGTTAGGAATTTTTTGGATCTGTAGTGCATAGTGAAGTTTTTGATGTGTCTTCTTTATACAATTATGTATACAAAGATCAAATTAAAGTCAATCATCAATTGGCAAGAAATAGAACTTATTTATATGTGTGACTAAGAAAAGTCATTTTGAAACTGTTTTTGAGGGGTGTTAGAGATTTGGGGAGAAATAGTAATAGTTTGATTTTATTGGGATTTTTGAACAGTTGGTTTTCACAAAGACAGTGTTTAATAGAGTTGAAGGCCTTTTGAGTTATGGAGTGTAAACGGGGAAGAGAGTTTGATGAACAGATGTATTGGATGAGGGAAGCCTGTTGGGAGGATGTATGTAAATTATTAATGAAGATATTAAAGAGAAGAGGTCCAAGGACAGAACCATGGGCACACTGGTATTAACTGGGAAAAACAAGAGTATGTAGAGAGACAGTTTACTGATTGTGCCAATGAGAAAGGTACCTAGCAAACAGCTGAGGGTTGCATCAGACAGACATTGTAGTGAGTAGTTTAAAGTGACAGACTGTGTTGAAGGCTTTGTAGAAATCTAAAACAGGGAAAAAGCAAGTTATTATTGTTTCTAGCTTTGATAATTTTATCTAAGAAGGCAACCAGGGTAGCTGTTGCACTATGGTATAGGCAAAAATCATGTTGAGTAGAGGTTAGTAGATTTTATTGAAGAATGTGTTGTTGGGTTTATAATGTTTGCACTTTTCTAGAATTTTAGAGAGGGGGAATAAGATAGTGATGGGCCTATAGGTTTTTGTTTCAGAGTTACCACCTTTGTGAGGATGTATGATGTAGAATTTTTTCCAGACAGGTGGGACATCTAATTCTTGAATGGATCTATTGATCAAGATGGAGATTGGATAAGCAATGGAAGCAGCTACAAGCTTTAGATATTCTATAGTTAGATTGTCAGTGGAGGGTGAGAACTGAGCAGGGCTTGATCTTAATAAGTGGGTGTTTTATATGTGAGGTAGACACAGTTTTTTAAGGAGAAAAATGATGTATTGGAAGTAGGAACCTCATCAGGCCATCATTTGTTTTTCATGTGATGAATGATGTCTTAGGCCATACAGTGTATTTAAGGAGATACAAAGAATATTTTTAAAATGTTTCATGAATTTACACTGTGTTTGGATGCATCAAATGTAAGGTTGGAACCAGTGCTGAGCCAAGATACTCGTGGTGACGTGCATCCTGTGTGCTGCATCAGATGAGAGTAAAGCAAAGTTGAAAATATGTATTCAGCCATAGTGAGTATTTGTCTGAGAAGTGGGCCTTCTATTCAGGAAGTTATTATTTGTTAGGTAGAAGTTCATTTAATATGGCTGAAAAACGAGGTGGCAATACAAAATTATGCCCTGGGCACAGTTCTTTCAACCCCTGAAGTACTCCATTACTCACAGACCTGGTCAGACCTATAGCAATGCTGATGGGTTTTCTAAGTCTTGCAAGCCATCTAAGTCTAAAACCAGTGTTTTTGTGCTGGAAGTGGGTAGTTGTAACATCCTGTGTGCATGTGTGTATGAAAAATGTGGAATGTGTTTTTAAATTTAGCTGCAGTTACTACATTCTGAAAAATACTAACCAGACAATTATTGAATTAGGTTGCAACATGATTGCCAGTCATGCTTAAATAAGATGTTGTAGCCTAGAATAATGAAGACAGGAAGTAGATTCTTCAGTCAGATGTTCAGCATGCATCAGAGCTGGCGGGCTGACAGAAGAACCCTTTCTGGAGCTGGATGGACCAGTCAGGGCTTACGCTAGAGGTAGCCTGGTACAAATTCAGGTTAAGATATTGTTTGTGGAGCTCGATGAAAGGGCTAGCTAGCCATGACCTGCAACTAAGACTTTCATATGAAAATCTGATGCTGGAAATTTGTATGAGACCCATCGTCTGGAAAACAAAATTGGTGGAGTTGCCACTATGAATGCAAACTAAAATATTGTAATTATCTGTAATGAATAACTGAGCAAAGATGAGAGGGGGGGCCTTTTCTGTTTCTTGTGTTAAATAATGTTGCGTTGTTTCTGCTTTAAGGCTTACATTTTTGTGTAGATAGATATAAATGTAGATTGATAAATATTTTTGTCTGCTTTGCCTATCTTGATATTTGTTGCATTTAATGATAACCTGAGTGTTTTAGCAGTATAATATTGATAGCTACAATTTTTTTTCTTAATGTTCAGAATCGCTTATGCTTCTGATTCAACAACTAAGCCACGTATGTAATTATGCATTCCTTTAAAGCTCTAAATTTTACATTTAAGTACAATGAAAGCAGTATTTAATGAAAAAAATACTGAATATTGCTATATGGCCGTTGGTGCCCCAGATGCAGCAGGTCAGTTCTGAAGGATATTAGAAGAATCTGCAGAAGAATGCAAGCAGACAAATCTTGTGAGATATGCAAGTCAATTATATGGTTGGGAAGGGCCAATCTTTGATATTTTAAACTTCAAATGAACCCTAAACAAGTGACAAAGACTAGCAAAAGAAAAGGATGAATGAGCTATGTATTCCATAAAATTCCAAGTCTCTTTAAGACTTATGGAATGTTTAGCATGGATAAGAATTTCCAATAAATGTTCAGAGAATTCATTGTTACTAGTTAATACCAGCTGATGCACATTAAATTCATTATGTAGCACAATGTTTTGAATCTTAAAGTTTTCATTTCCAAGAATTAAAGAGCATTAAAAAGATGATGTTGAGATATTCAGTGTGGTTGTAAAGTAATTACACAGTGACAATTAAACCAGGAACTGTACAAATGAAAACTGAATTGTCTAAAGGGAAATGTATTACTTTAAAAGGTAAATGCTTTCGAATTTTACATGCACTCGAGGAACACAATACAGATGTTAAAAGCTGATAAATGAATTTAGAATAGCAAGAATTTGCAGCTAAAGTGTCAGGCTTATACAGGGCAAGAAGATGTATCGTCAGCATTAAAACAGCTATAGTAAGTACAGCAACAAGACAGGCAGCCGGAGAATAAGAATAATATAGCTATACAAAGCTCCAAAGAGAGCTAAAATGACTGAATAATTTATTTATTCCTCTTTGAAATCCCTGTGCACATTGTAAATGTTCATTCTCAATATAAAACCTTGTGGAATGTGAATTCATCCGCTAGCCAGGCTGTCAAAGCTTACCTTTCAACAAGCTCTGTACATGTAATTTAATAAGGGATCAAAATATGAGAAAGGAATTAATGGCACTCTATTACATTTTTAAAAACAAATAACTCACTTCAGTTGAAAGGGCTCAGAAAGTCATTGCCCACATTATTATGAAATGAAGCCTACTTGTTTTAACATTCAAGATCGTTCCATTGCTAATCCTTTATCGTTTTATTTAAACAATGATTCAGACTACTGCTGTGGGGAGAAAAAGTGATCTAAATGTTCTAATTCAAAAACAAACAATAAAGGAGAGAAAGGTGTTTGGGTAAGCAGAAACGCTTCCAAGTGATGTCAAAAGCAGTGCAATAATGGTTTTGAGAAAGGCATTGTAAGGAAATGACAGCAAAAAGACTAGGCAGGCTTCATCCTTTGCAGTTATACATAATATTACTGCATTCAGAACTGTTTTATGGAGGTGTAAAGGGGAATGACCACTAACTTGGGCTTCTGTTTTCATTTAGAGGTACACACTTATCTGCTTATGTCCCCATAAGGTGCAGATAGGGCAAATGCTGGAGGAGCTTTTGTACACTAGGCCTGGGAGAGCAGGTAGATAACTATTTATGTGTTTTTGGTTTGCGAAAGTATGTAAGCAGCACTGATAAAGGGAAAGGACTAGTTGCACCATAGCATTCTCATGCTGTATGATGTTAAATATGTGTTTCATGCATGGAATTAATTATGCATGTATGTACTCTTTTGAAGTGTGACCTAAATGTGTTTCTTATAATTGCTCCTGATTGTTTAATGTGTATTAATAATATTAAAGATGTTTTGGGTGCTTAAATATATCCCTTTACATAACAGTTCATAATAATCAGTACTGATTTGGTAGTAGATTTCATGTATTTAATTCACCTTATTAGTTATTTACTTCATATCACCTATACCATAACACAGATCCTATGCTTATGAATAGTGTCTGGTCTTGTATCTGGCATTCAGAACATTGGGTTAGTGAGCTTTACAGGAAATGCTAACCCAGACTCTGAGACAACTTGATGTGAGGGAAAGGTTACTCTCCTTTTGCTTATTTGTATTTTGTATTACTTTATTCTTCTATTTTGCACACTGTGATTTGTTTTCTTCACACTGTGTTTTACTTGTATTCTGCTTTTAATTGCATATTAAAACTATGAAAGAGACCACAGCTGTGGCATTTGTGAGTCACACATAAATTTTTCCCCACCTTCACACCCTGCCCACCATGTCTACCCTGTTACTGTTGTATTGTTAAAAACAAGTGTCTTTCTAGTTGCCTGCCCCTTATGTTAATTTAACCACATATCGCCTTCCTTCTCTGCTTTCACTGGCTGTTAAGTAAGCACAAAATCATCATTTTGTGAAATCAATCCTCTTCAACTATTTAAATTTATTTGCCACCCCACTGTATTCCATAGAACCAGAATACAAAAGTGCCCACCCCCTTTCAATCTGTCTTACTCTTTTAAAATTAGTGGCTCTGCACTTAGACACCTAAAGCTTAAGTTACCCCCTTTTTCATATGTAACTGCTTAGTGCACACTGCAGTGCTTAAGATATGAACCCATTTTTCATCTTACATTTAAACATCTGTTGCAAGACCACCAGTTACTGGAGAGCCCATATTTATGCCTCTGAGTAGTCACCATGGGATTAATGCTTCTGTTTTCTCATTGTGAGAGAAGGGACATTATTTCCTGGAGACTGCTGATCACTGGAAAACCTAATAACTGCTTCATAGGTGACAGCTTGGAATTTGTGCTTATATTCTACTCCTGGTGAGAGAAGGAGCAGAGTGCATTGATTCCTGACTGTTTCTGGTTGGGCAGTGAGTGTCTGTGCTTGACTTTCCTAATTGGGCTGGTTGCTATTCAAGGCATCTACCAGGAAAAGGCTACAGCAAGCCTACAGGCCCTTGCTTCATCTGGGACAACACTGTTGATCACCAAACAGGCTGTGGCCTGCTTCTAATCTTGGGATTGATGGTAATATCTTGCTTCTGGTGAGAGAAGAAGCAAAGGAGCATTGTATCCCAGCAGAGTGAAGCTGTGGTAAGACCAGCACTAGTAGTAGCCAGACAGTAGCCATACATGCAACTCCTCTCTTTTCATAATTCTTGACAAGCTAATTCTTTTTCAGATAAATACGTCGTCCTTAAATTTTCAGGGTTTACATATTAGTTTCCTGTCAAGTGTTTGGCAGTGCCCTGTATAAACCGAGACATTTTTCCTGTAAAAGCATGACTGAAATTTCACCAATACCTAGTCGTACACAGGACAACTAGTTTGCAGTGACAAGCACTATCCCCAGTGCACTAGCATTGCAAACCAGATACTCCTGAAATTGCTCTCTCCAACTGTCCAGTCAATAAAAAAGGGTTTGTTGCCATGAACATGAACTTTCCCACTATCTCCGTTACCAGCTTGGTGTATATGGGCATCCTGAAGCAATGTAGAAATTGCCTCATGTCTACTGACAACCAGTTAACTCCCAAACAAACTGATATGTTATGTGAGAGATGTATTTGCATAATGTCGCTGCACCACAGAAAAAAACAATGGAGGATGAGTAAAACAGTGCCCATTAAGCATCCAAACATTCTATAACAAATACAAAAATGGACACTGAAGCACAGCAAGGGAAATAAAATCAAGTAATTTAATAACGAATATAACAATTAAAACAGAATAGCAGGGTAAGTGCTTTCATAATATTATATGTCTTCATCAGACCATAGTCTAATGGTAAGCTTCACACAAATATATACTCAACAGATGTAAAAACATGGGTATTCTCTCATTAGGCAAGGACCATATTGGCAAAGCTACTTGCAAAATAAGTGCCCATAGCCATGCCAGATACATCCCATCAAAAAACAAGTCTACCAAAGCCAAATTTGAGGTAAATTTGGCCTACAAGCCAAGGACAACCACAGAGCATTCCTTAGCTATGTCCACAACCTCAAAGGCAATACACAGTTATGTGCAGAGTTCATTGTAAATGGAGCCGCATCTCTCCCCCTCAACCTTCCCTCAGAAAATACCATCAAATACAACTCCTCCACTATCACTAGAGAACAGGTCCTTAATGCTTTCTCCAAGGCCAAGAATACTACATCAATGGGCCCTGACAATATCTCAGGATGCCTTCTAAATAGCATGAAACATGACCTATCAGGCCGTCTGGAATTGCTATTTAACTATAGCCTCCAAACAGACTTCTTTCCTCATGAATGGAAAAAGGCAACAGTCATCCCTCTGCACAAAGATGGGCCATCTACTCAGCCTGAAAACTACAGACCCATAAGTCTCACTAGTCTTATATGTAAAGCCATGAAAAGAATTATCATGGAAATGATCAATAGTGATATAGTAAGCCTCCAGACACTGGACGCAAACCAGTTTGGTTTCATTAAGAGCAGGTCATACCTACTCAACCTGGTGGACTTCTTTGAGAAGGTCACCAAAGCAATGGTTGAGGGCAAAATAGTTCACACTGCCTACCTTGACCTCGCAAGGCATTTGACACAATACCCCATTCTTGCATTGTTGACAAATTCAAGAGGTTAGGTATAAACCTGCATGTCACCTAGTGGATAACCAACTGGCTCACAGACAGGACCCAGGAAGTTAGTACAGGGGAGTCCACCTCTACAAAGAGGCCAGTCACAAGTGGAGTCCTTCAGGGATCTGTCCTTGGGCCACTCCTTCTTGGCATTTACTTCTCAAAAGTCAAGGCCAATGTCAGTGGTCTCTGGCTGACTACATTTGCAGATGACTGGAAATTAGGAGCTGTCATCAAATTCCACACTGACACAAATGTTCTCCAGGAAGGGATGACAGACAAACAACTGGTGTCAGAGCCATGGACTAAAATTAAATGCCAGGAAATACATAATAGTGTCCTTACAGAAGTCATCCACCCCTGGTGACTATCATATTGAAAACACACCCCTTAGAGTTAACACCGTAGTCAGGAGCTTAGGGACACACATAGATAGTAATCTATGCTTTGACCATCACATATCTACAGTAGTGAGGAAATCATTCTATGTTACACAACTTGTAAACAAAAGTACGGCATCTAGGTCCAAGAAAATCATTGTTCTATTGTATTCAGCATTTATCAGACCTGTCATTAAGTACAATGCCCCCTTTAGTATGTACCTAATCAGGCATATCTAACAGTTGGAATTTCCACAGACATTCCTCACAAAATGAACACAGGGTGTAAGTAAAATGTCCTATACAGACTGCCTCAAGGCCATATCCCTGTATTCTGTATCCTACAGGCTGTTGAGGAGAGATCTATGCCTGGCATACAGGGCATTGTCAGACCCCACTCCGACTGACCTCCTGCATATCCACAAAACAAACAGCACCAGAATTAGCCATTATAAAGACTTAAACCTTGTCTGTGATATAAATAAGACCTGATGGAGAGACAGGTATATATCCCAGAGACTAGTCCATCTCTAGAACAGGCTCTCCATCCATGTGAAGCAGAGTTCCTCCCTAACCCAGTTGAAGTGTAATTTGGACAATTAGATGGGGAATAGGAAATTCATCTCTGGTTTGGCACCTATGTCTCTAATGGACACAGGCAACCTGTAAATTGTTCATCTCCCAGGCCCCTACTTACACTTATCAAGAGTATCAGAACTTGTCAGAGATCTGGGATGCATGGCTAGGCTTAAAAAGGCCCTTGTGGTTGTTAGTCTAGTAAACACCTATAAATCTATGAACTTATCAGGTAAATAAGGTTAATGCATAGTAGCCAGTGTTTTACCTCTGATGTATACCATTTTCCTCAAATCATTATACTGGATTTTATTTCAGCACTGGAGGGAGACATTGTTAAAGAAAATTAGGTAGGGGAAGGTTCACTGCATCAAAATTCAACTGATGGCTAAACAAGACATGATATCCTGATGATTTCTATTTGTCATTTGCTGTATTGATGAATATCACCCCTACAGTCATAAAATATGTTCTGGTTACTTAATTGTGTGATCCAAAAGTGGGAGTAACAGTTGGCTGCCAGGAAGCCATCATCAACACACTTCCTGTTACATCATCGAAGTTACAAGAGGCTTGCTTTCACATTCCCATACTTCCATCTACACTAAATATGGCATGCTTCTTGATAAGCTGTCAGTCCCAGATTCCAGTGCTATTTGGCTCCACTATTCCTCACCACTGCTTGGTAGAGTCACACATGACAGGGATGTAACCCACCACCTGCACTCCCAGATACCTGAAGCCCTCACCTACTAACAATTACTCATCCCCCAGCTTTCACTCCAGGATCAGCCCTGCTGGTACCAAAATCTACTACTTACTACTTGAACCCAAGTCAACAGGTCTGCATTCAGGGTCGCTTCCCTCTGATGCAAAGTGCCAGCTCTAAATGGCATAGTGGGATAAAGCTTTGACTATGATGCTGCTGATCCAGGTGTGACTAGCAGCTCGGACAACTGATGAAGCAGCAAGGAAGAGATGCGTACACCCGTCCAAAGTGGGAGGGCGCTCACTGATACTACCTAAGGAGAGGCATGGTCCAAAGAGGGGAGGTGTCCTTGAACATAATCAGTGAATGTGGGGACAGAGAAAGGGAGTGGATAGGTCATAGCCCCCTCCGGATCAAAGCACAGATGAGCTGTGCACATATGGCACGCTAAGGATCCACAACCACCCACAGCAATAATGGAACAAGTCCCTGGGAGTGCAGAGTCACTGGTAGACCCAGAATGGACACTAGTTATTGAGGGTTGGGCCAGCAAACGTGAGGTCCAAGGAGACCAAAAAAAAAAAGTAATGATTGTTGGCAGAAGCACAAGATTTGATCTTAGAATTGTGCCTGCTTCATGTCAGTATCATAAAGTAAGTCACGTGGATTCTACGGGGCAAATTCTGCTCACCAGCAGTGACTAGTTTGCTCTCTGGAAAGATTGAGGGATTAAAGTGATTTTAGCTATGAAAAGGAGTTGAATTATTTATCCAATTTACTGTTATAAAATATACATGACGCTGTGCTTGACAAAATGCTTTCATCAGCATCACCAGTATACATACAGGGCACTTGAAGGTTGAAAAAACTCAGGAAAAATCAAAGTGGATAGTTGTTTAGCAGCTTAATATAAAAATCAACAAGATCTGGAACAGACCCTTGTGTCTATATGCAGGCACTTAGAAGCACATGGAAAAGCAGATACTGGCTTTGTATTGTATACCTTAAGTTTCTCCAACTGCAACGTGTCTTCAGAAGCCCTGGGATAATTGAGACACAGTGAAGCAACTCTGAAAACTGGGCAACTGGCAATGTGCATGTCTTAGAATGATTGTCAGTATTAGAAATATCTGTGCTTCTAAAAGTCAATACAGATTGTTTTATATACATTAGGAACTTTGTGTATGCATGTGTGTGTGTGTGTGTGTGTGTGTGTGTGTGTGTGTGTGTGTGTGTGTGTGTGTGTGTGTGTGTGTGCGTGTGTGCGCACGCGGACACGTGTGAATGAGAAGTCAGAAAACTAGCAAACAGTTAAAGATCAGTTCAATAATTAATGAAATAACTATATTCAGGTGATTTGGATAGTTGTGCTGTATCATAAATCATGAATCTTTTGTACAGGTTTGGACAGCTAAAGTGTTTTTGTGGCGGGATCAACATCACCTTTACCCTTCCCCAGGTGGAGGGGTTTATATCATCTTCATCGTTCCCCTGTTGGGGGGAGTCTACATCACCTTCATCCTTCCCCAAGTGTGTGTGGGGGGATCTACATTATCTTCACAATTCCTCAGGTGGAGAGGGTTTACCTCATCTTCACCCTTCCCCACTATCCAGGTCACATATAATAACTGTACACTTGTTGCATGTGCCCTTGGAAGTATATATTGGTGTCCACTAAGAACCAGAAGTTTTAAACACTAGTTTTGACTGATCAGTATTAACAATGGCAGTTTGAGGACTGTTGTTATCAGTAGGAATCAGTACAAAATGAAATAGAACATCGAAAGCGAGAGGGGCTTTCAAACAAAATTGTAAAAGTGCATGAGAAGTTCACATAAAAGTGATGATCATATACAATGTATAGTATCAAATACATAAGTGATCTTTTATTAAGCATGTGAAGGATATTACAATTCATTCACTTAAAACATTAAAGGTTTATAGTATGATATAAAATGGTGGTAATTAACAGGCACTTGCCTAGTTTTACAATATTATAGTAATCTCTTGCTAAATATCATTCCATAGTTTATTTATATTTGTTTTCCAGGTTAGAGCACTGAACTCCACAGACCATTTTCTGACTTAGCCAGGGTAAGTCTAGTAATATGACTTGCTCAGAGTCACACAGTTAAGCAATGGAGGCTGAGAGAATCAAACCTTGTACCACTGGACCACAGGAAACAGCTTGTTCACAGCTCCTTAATCCTTTAAGCCAACTGTCAGCCTATGCTGCAATCATTTTTCTGGCTGCTGCCCTAAAATGATCAGTTTGAAAGCAGATACAGATCTGTTTTGGCATGCTTAGACTGTCTATTTTACTGGTTTTGTGGGATAATCTGAACTTCTGTTAAGTTACAGCTTATATTTGGCCTTATTAGAACCACTGTATGTCTCTCCAAGTCATTCTTGAAATGTCTCATTGTTCTTGAATCCACACATCTACCATTGTTTATATGAAGCCATACTTTTTAAAATTATACACAAACTTCTCCCCTGAGGTGATTATCTCAGCCTTGACTTTTTTTCTGGAAAATATGTTCCTCTTTAACTTTGCTATTTCCATTGGGTATTCCAGCATTTCTATCCTGCCCCATATTTAGCAGACATGCATATTACAACTGTTTTAGTATCTCTTCCAGTAATGTACCTGTATAACCTGCTAAACTTGCATTGTCTTAATTGCTCCTGTTAAAAGTCTTATCCTTTCTATAACAAAATAATATTTTTTTATTTTATATCTGTTTACTGGGTTAGTCCGACTGAGCTGTGTGGCGCATTTTCAGTGGAGACCCGGGGAGAAAAGTTCCACAGTGAAATACAATTTTTATAAAAAAAAAGGAATTAGATAATAAACAATCATAATTATGCAATAAATACGTACAATGAGAGTTTAGTTTTACACTAGTAGTTTGGAAGGAGGTTGTGACAAGAGTAAACATAATACCAGTGCAAACAATACATTACTGATGGACAGCAATGTTAAACGAAATAATGTGTTGTCACTTTGGCATATATTGGTTCTATAGAGGAGGAAAAAAAGAAAAAGAAGAGGAGTTGAGAGGAAGAGTGGTGCCAAAATAGAGGTTAAAAGGCTGAAAGTTTAGATTAATCCTCAAGGAAAGGGGGCTAGGGAGATTATGCAGGAAGAGAGTGTAAGTGAGAGGAGAGGAGGTAATAAGAGTCTTAGATGCGTGGGAAAGTAGTTAAGGAGGATGGGTGCAGTGGCAAGTCCAGTGAATTCTTTGGTATTCCCTGGTGGCTGTTTTGAATTGTTTAGGGTGTTTAAGGGATCTAATTCCTAAGGGAAGTTTATTCCAATATTAGCCAGGATTGTAGCTGTCGAGGTTGCAAGCAGTTTTGGTCTTGGGTTCATATATTTGTATCAGGTCTTGGTCAGAGCTGCATAGAGACGTAGTTGGGGAATATTTAGAGATAATAGGAGTAAGGCTAGGGCATAACGAGTGTTGGTATAGAATTGAGTGAATTATCTGTAGTTGAGAGAAGAGGAGATTGTGGGATAATTCTAGCCAGTCTAAGTGTCGTAGAGAAAGACAGTGGTGAGACTTATACATATGGTATGCAGTGAATCTAGCCACCTTGTTGCAGGTTGATTTGAGTTCAGTTAAGAGTGTGGAGTTCAGATTAGTAAGAATGTGACAGCTGATTAATAGGCTAGAAAGAAGGTATGTATGGGATAGGCTTATTTTTGCATTGTTTATTAAGAACTTTTTGTTGCGGTAAAGGAGTCCAAGTTTTTGGTGTGTCTTTTTAATACAGTTAAGCATATGTAAATCAAACTTAAGTTGGTCACCAATTATTACTCCTAGGAGATTTATGCTTGATTCGACAGTAATAGATGCATTCTTGAGGGACATTATAGTAAAAGTTGTTTGGAGATTAGTGAGGGTTTGGGGAGAAAGAGTAAGAGTTTAGTTTTCTTAGAGTTGAGAATTAGTTTATTGTTACAGTCAGGATTCTACAGAGTTAAAGGATGCTTGCATAGCAGAGTAAAGGCCGGAGGGAGTGTCTGAGAAGGTGATGACTGTAGAGTCATCCACATATTATATAAGGGTGACTGGGGACAAGAGGTATGTAGTAGATTAGTGAAAATATTAAAAAGTAATGGGCCAAGGATAGATCATTGGGGAACTCCCATTTTTACTGGGAGGGGAGGGGATAGAGCTGAAAGCCATTTGACAGATTGCAGATGATCTGAGAGATAGAACACCAGTTAATAGTAGAAGAGAAATTAAGGTTTGATAGTTTAGCCAGAAGAAGAGGATTGGAGGCCATATCAAAAGCCTTGGAGAGGTCCAGGAATAGTCAGTAGACTAGTTTATTGTTATCATGAACAAGTGAGATAGTATTTATAAAAGATATGAGGCAGTTGTCATACTATGTTTAGGGTAAAAGCCATGTTGGGTAAGAGTGAGTAAGTTTTCCTGAAGTAGGTATTGCATAACTTGTTTGTGGATACATTTTTCCAATATTTTTGAGAGGGGAGACAGAATTGCAATTGGTCTGAAATTAGTGATGTCGGTAGAGTTGGAGTTAAAGGAGAAATGCCATGCTGATTGTTAGACAGAAAAAAGGGAACATACAACTGATATGATTTCTTTCAGTAGCTCATGAAAGATGTTAAAATAATGCCTGATCAAGCTTTTGGAATTCATAATACCAGCACCAGGAGGTAATGTGATATTAATACCTCAAACAGTGTTTTAATACATAGTTGCACAAAGGAAGAGAGTACAGAAAGCATAATAGCTTACTGTCAGAAAGAAACTTCAAAAAACATTAGTGTCAGAAAAAGATTAAGCACACAGCTCACTATTTACTTACAAGACAGAGATGCTTGAGCAAATGGCTATGTGTTTGTCTTCCTAGAACAATGGATTTTGGCATGACCTGGAACAAAATTCTTTAGTCCTTTCCTGATGCTGTGCCTGAAATTGTATTAATTCCACTTGTTATTTAAGGAGGTGGGCTATTTGTCACCTTTCAGCATGCCGTTACATTTCTTTCTGTTTCAAAGGCCACAGAGATTCAGGTAGTATGGGTCTTTCTATACATATGTTTCAGTGGTGATGCAGTGTTTATCCCTCTCTTTTGCCTTGACTTAGTTTGGCAAATGTCATTTAGTACTTGTGGTCACTTGAAAAGTAAATATTGCTCAAACAAGTGTATTATTAAGACACTGTGTATATGTCACACCTCCTTCCTATAGTATATTTCATCAGACAGTTGTGTGTTTTATTTAACTTTTCAGGGTGTCCTATGCCTTCTATAACATGGAATGAAATGGTCACACAAATAGCCTTTCTCATACTTTTGGCAGCAATTTCCATCATTCACTATGTAAACCCTCAGTGTTTTCTGTTTCTTTCATGATACTAGGTCATTAGTCACTATAGTTGTTTTAAACATTTCAACCTTTATGAGGTCATTCTCCTGTTTCTGCCACCACAGCAATACTGCCAGGCACCTTCTCTGTTGTGCATGCTATCTGTTGCAGATTTTAATAATCCCTTCTGTGATACTCCAGATATCTACACTGGAATGCTGGATGCAGAACTAATAACTGTAGAATTTTAATGCCTCTTTTCATAATGAGCCATATAATGCTATTTTCAGACCTTAAAAAAGGATAAAACTTCAGATAGCTGCCCAGGCCATTAAACGTATAAAACGTTAGCTATATTGACAATCACATGTGCCAGTCAAATTTACTTTATGGTAATAAAAGCATTATTAAAAACTGAAGATGTAGATGATGCACATGTGGTCATTTAGTAATGTATACAGATGGTACTGTATCTTTATTTTCAAATGGAGTTAATAGTAGTGGTCTGTATACATGACTTATCCAACTTCTTCATCAGAAGAGTTCAGTAAAGATTCTCATTGACTTCATGTCCCCATTTCATGTCTAATGCCTCTTCACTCTTCCATCTTGCCCACTGTATGTTTTTCAGGTACAAAAATTATAGATGATGATTGGTTGGTTTGCCATAAGTGCAAAAGTCAACATGTAGATTCTGAACTTAAAAAAATCTAGTGCAATTCTGTCTTCTAAAGACTGAGTACTGCAACGTGCTCCAAAACCATAAAGGTGTTTCTGTAAGTGTCTTTGCCCCCTGCACCTCTGACATGAAGAGTTATTCATCCACACCCCTGCTACGTCTGTATATTAACCCTGAGGTCAGTGTACCTCAGAGTGAGAGGAACACACCAAGATACTATAATATACTAACTATGAGGTCAGTGTACCTGAGAGTGAGAGGAATACCCAATATACTATAATATCCTAAACCTGAGGTCAGTGTACCTCAGAGTGAGAGTAACACACCAAGATACTATAATATACGAACAATGAGGGCAGTGTACCTGAGAGTGAGAGGAATACCCAAGATGCTATATCATACTAACTCTGTGGTGAGTGTATGTCAGAGTGAGAGGAATACCCAAGATAATATAATATCCTAACTCTGAGGTCAGTGTACCTGAGAGTGAGAGGAATAGCCAAGATACTATAATATACTAACTATGAGATCAGTGTGGCTCAGAGTAACATGACTTTTCCAAGATAATATAATATACTAACTCTGAGGTCAGTATATCATAGGGTACGAGAAATAATCCAAGATGCTATAACCTCAGATATAGTATATATACCCCACAACTGACAATACAGTCTTAGAGTTCCAAAAACTCTGAATTATACCAGATATGTATCTGTTATCCTGATACATTAGTCAAAATGAAAATCAAGGATGATTCCCAGGGAAATACATTGATTGCAGGTGAACAAGAGAGATTTGTATCTACTATCATTATATTATCATTATAGTTTTGTTTCCAAATATTGTTTAAATATTCCACAACAAGAATGTTTAAAATACATTCTGGCTTAAAAAAGAAAATTCTGTGAGATACTAGGTACTGTTGCATACCTTAGCTTCCATCTCCGTATATGAGTATGGCAGGTAGTGGTTTCTCTACCATCACTAAATGATTGACATACATCAATTTAGTGAAACAAAGTCCATAAGCAGATTTTGACTGACAGGTTATAAGCACTGCAAGCTATAGTATTCTGTGTAAATATGTGAGGCTACTATGTATCCCCTTCTTTCATGAAAGGAGTAATTAATCTATTCAGCTTCTGTGCCATCTATGTGTGAATAATATACTCTACTATGAATTATAAAACCAAAACTGAAACATGTTTTCCTCCTTATTGAACTCCAAACTTCCCATCTGACTCTGGCTGCCCATCAACATCCTTACTTTTTCCCCTGAACTACCTGTACAAAACATTTAAAGCGATCCTTAGTGTGTGAGTTACTTCCCAGTGGGTGTGCTTGGCCTATGTTAAGACATGTAAGCGATAAGCTTCATTGAGCATGTGTGAGAATGTACATGCCCTCAGGTGAAGGAATTATGTACACTCTCATCTGTGAGTAAGCAAGTAGCTACCAGACGAAGCAGTAAGGGCCGGAGGACACAAAGGCCCTGATGGTTGCCTATAGTGGGTCATGTCATGATTGGTGATGACTTCACTGGAGAAGGATAGTGGTTGGCAAGGTTGAATGAGAAAAGATTAAAAAGGAGAATATAAACTATGCAATCATCCTACATGTCACAAGGGAAAAATAACCAAAGTGCATAACATGTTTAGCTTAACAGAAAAAGAGAGAAGAAATAGCTCGTGTTAAAAGATAAATTAAAATCATACCGGGGAACCAGAGTAGACTTTGCCACACATAAAACATTTATTTTTTTACTGGAAAGTTTAGGAAGCAATCAGTTCTTATTTGACTGATCTTCAGGAAAAAAGCATCGGGTTATGAGTTTGGTAACGTAAATGATTTCAATTAGAGATAGAATTGTGCATGAAGTCAGGCATAACCAGGTCAGAGGCAAACTCTCAAAGGAAGTAGTTCTAACTTTGGAGAAAAAAGGTTAAAATCATGACTGAAGAGTTAAACATGAATAAAAATATGGCGTGAATGAAATCCATAACAAAATGAGGTCAACCATTCAAAATGTCAGAACATCTTCAGAGAGTCCCGTAATACAGACACTGAAGGGCAGAGAAAATAGACTTACATAAGTCAAGTCTAAGATTGCCATTTCTCAGAATATTCTCAATGAGGTATGGTGATCTTGGAGTTGGTATATGTAAGTTTTTGGAGTTTGGAGGGCTTGCCTACCACACTGGATGGTGCCGGGAAGCTTGCTCTCCTGCAACAGACAAGTTTAAAGGAGAAGAAGGATATTCGATTTTTGCTTTTCTGCATTTTTAGGCTTTTTTCACTTTGTTAGCATTCAGCATTACAAGTGCCGATGTGTCAGTACTGATCCCAAATGTGGCCTTAAACTGCTAAAAGTTGTGAAAATAAGTGTGAAAATGTTGACATCTACATGACTGATATGACTGTGCCTTGGCAATAAAGAACCAGAAACAGCACCCAATATAAATTTTACGGCTAGAGACATGAGAAAGCATGCTGAAGAGCATGTACAAGAATCCACAGACTTTCTGGATGTCATGCTATTGTAAAACTCAGTAAAAACTAAAATAATGTGTAACAGTAAAGTGTTGTAAATGCTTTATTACAAAATGGGTAGAGCAAAGCTGAGACATTTGTTGACAATACAGAAATGAATGCAGTAAATATACAGGCCTTAAACAGTACTCAAATTAGAAAAATCTCCAGTAATGATCATTTGAATACAACTCACGTTACTCTTGATTGTAATCATAAATGCTGCATAGCAAAGTTGATGGCAGAAGGGAGTGTAGCATTCAAGTTAGACACTTGGGCCAAATGCAATATCCTGTCTAAATCTACATTCAAAGCACTGAAATCGAACAGTAGCTTGCTCAGGTTTGCATGCATACTTTTTCTTACTCAATGCACTAATTAAAAAGTCTGGTATGATTAAAATAACCAATCCTTTTCACATGTGGAATAACTTTTAATGGCAAAGGTCTGTAATGACCTTACAATTCTGTCTCTGAGCTTAGAATATGACACTGTTTGATGACATAGCATCAGAATGTGCACACATTTATTTCTCAAATGTCTGATCAGAATATACAGAGAGGTATGCAGTATTAATTGTGAGCAGTAACTCAGACTGTGCAGTTCTGAGACAGTCACTTACTGCTTCTGATGACAGCACGCATTATTTCATGGAAAAAATGCAAGTTGTTGATAATAATAATGCAAATATATCAGTCAGAGGTGACAAAAATCTTCCAAAATATAAGTGCTTTTATTCAGAAAAAAATTCTACTTATCACAAAAATAACATACAGCAGATGGATCAATTTATGAGATCCATGGGAAATGCAATTCAGAGATAGCTATAACCACAATGAGAACCACATTATTGGCTCATTGGCATATCCATGACTTACACATTTTGCCACCAGCATTGTTAGCCCTATGTCAGAGGTAGTTATCCACTGGAGGCCCATGCACGACATTGACACAGGCACCCCTGCACACTTGCATTCAGTCAGCGATGCACGCATGCACACAGTCTCAGACATTCCCAACGAAACACATATATCAACCCAATATCAAATAAACCTTCCTACAGTTGACTTGACTCACAGACACATTCAACCACATGCATGCTTCAATCACACACACACACACACACACACACACACACACACACACACACACACACACACACACACACACACAAACACACACCACACACTCATCCACACTCTTGATTCCTTACATAAGACCCACAGTGCAAACACATAATCAGACACAAACTTTCTGTCTGTCTTTGTTTCTCTGCCTCACAAACACACACACACACACACACACACACACACACACACACACACACACACACACACACTCACACACACACACACACACACACACACACACACACACGCATATGAATTCATACATACACACACACACACACACACACACACACACACACACACACACACACACACACACACACACACACACACACACACACACACACATATGAAGTTATCCAACTTCATTCATAATACTACAGACATGCACACACACTTCCGCACTCATACATGCACTACCACATCCCAGACACCACATCTTTGCTGATCTTCACTGAACTTACCTGCACCATGACTGCTGATGTTAAAGTTAATGGGTTACCACCATCTTTTGAACAGCTGAGTGAGTCTCTGAATTGCTTGACAGAATAATCTGGGCACCACAGGCATTTCCATGGGCGTATGCATGGCTGATGAGTATTAGCTGCTCATCCATATTGCTTCATTACCATGCAGCTCAGCCAGAGGAACCAGCCTCAGCAGTAGGGTGGTCTATGAATTAGAAAAGGTTCCCTTCAGATAGAAGCCAATGGTTGTAGAGCTTCCCAAAGTACTAATGCTTCTTTAAGCTTACTGTCTGTGTAGAATGATGAAGAATTTCAAGCTACTGATGACATTTTAATGAAATATTGTCATTTGTTTGAAAACTTGGGATGTCTGCAAAATGATTATTAAATTAAGATTGCCACTGAGGCAGTATCTGTCATCTGCTCAATATCTGAGTGGTTTGGCTGGCTACAATCAACTGTATTAGAAGCTGAAGTTAAGTACAAACTTGCAGTTTTAAAGACAGTACTGTATTTTATTTTTCTGTCTATTTAATTGTTTAACTTAATTTTGGCTGACTGAAATATTTTTTGCCAGACTAAATTATTTTATATATTTTCCTGGTGTTGCTTTCTGTTCTCATCTGTCCTGAAACTACTGTATTTTATTTTTCTATTTAATTGTTTAACTTAATTTTGCCTGACTGAAATGTTTTTTTTTTTGCCTGACTGAATTATGTTATATATTTTCTGGCATTGCTTTCTATTGTTATCTGTCCTGAAACTGTTTTTCTCCTCCCTCTCACCCTATTTTGTGGTGTTGTTATAGTTGGTGGCTTTGCAGTTGCCCGCCCCTATTGTAAATTTGATCTCGAACACCTCTCCCAGTCTAGTGTTCACTCTACTTAATACAGAGAGAACATTTGAGAGGGCCAACTCACTTCCTCTCTCCTTGCACTTAACTAAAAAAAAATTGCACTTTATTCATCTGCTTTTACTGTATTTGTGTTTCTTGCTTCTTCTTAAAAGTACTCAGTTGTATTTATTCTGTTGCATTTATTATTGCTTGGTTGTAGCCAGATTAAATTGTAACTGTTATTGTAAGCCTGTTGGTTTAAGCACGTGGGCTTCAGACCATTTGTTTTACATTAAGAAGGTTTGTGGTCTGCACTGTTGTGGCAGGACAGGTACCTTACATCCTTCTAAGTATGGAATTGCTAATTGAAGGCTCAGTGTCTGTTATTCTAAAAGTGTATTAGTTTTGGTTTAGGCACATGGGCTTCAGGCCAGTTATTTTACATTAAGAAGGTTTGTGGTCTGCACTCTTGTGGGAGGAGAGGCTAGATTCTGCCCTTCTGAACTGGGGATTTCTGGTTAAAGGCTTACTGTGCCTGCTTATTTAAACTGTTTCTTTCTGAAATTGGTGTGCCTTGTTTGCTGTAGCATAGACTATATCCAGGCCTGCTGAATCTAGCTTTGTTTGTACAACTTGAGCATTAATCCAGGCCATCTTTTTTGGAGAAGGTTCCCCTGCACCCTAGTGGCAGGAGTGTACAGTTAGAACTTGTCTGATTGAAGACTGCTGGAACAGGGCTCAGCTTTGAACTTTTTTAATGGTTAATTTGGTAATTTGTTTAAATCAGTTTGCTCATTTTCTATTGTTATAAAAATTGCACTTTATTCATCTACTTTTACTGTATTTGTGTTTCTTCCTACTTTATTACTTTATTTTGCTTTTGCTGCCTGTTCTTAAAAGTACTTAATTTCATTTATTCTGCTGCATTTATTACTGCTTGTTAGTAGCCTGATTAAATTGTAACTGTTATTCTAAGCCTTTGGTTTAAACACAGGGGCTTCAGACCAGTTGTTTTACATTAACACGTTTTGTGGTCTTTACTGTTGTAGCAGAACAGGTAGCTTACATCCTAAGTTGGGAGTTGCTGATTGAAGGCTTAGTGTCTGTTATTCTAAAAGTATATTAGTTCTGGTTTAAGCAAGTGGGCTTTGTGCCAGTTATTTTACATTAAGAAGGTGTGGTATGCACTCTTGTGGAAGGAGAGGGTAGATTATGTCATTCTAAGCTGGGAGTTTCTGGTTAAAGGCTTATTTTGCCTGCTTATTTGAACTGTTTCTTTCTTAAATTGGTATGCCTTGTTTGCTGTAGCACAAGACTAGATTCAGACCTGCTGAATCTAGCTTTGTTTGTATAACTTGAGCACTAATCCAGGCCATCTTTTTTCTGGAGAAGGTTCCCCTGCACCCTAGTGGCAGGAGTGTGCAGTTAGAACTTGTCTGATCTAAGACTGCTGGAATGGGGCTTAGTTTTTAGCTTTTTATTGGTTAATTGGTTAATTCTTTTAAAGCAGTTTGCTTATTTGCTACTGTTATTTAAAAAAAAATACACTTTATGCATCTCTGCTTAGCTAGGGTTAAAATATTCCAGGCGCCATAAAGTCTACTCTTCACATTTTCCCTTAGAACTAGCCCGTTATTTAGTTTTAGCACTCAAATCTGTTTCTTTGAGCTCAGCACTTGTTCAGAACTCATTGTAAGCACTAAATAAGCTACAAATTACTACAGCACTCAACTTTCCTCACTTGTCTACAGGAAAACAATTTTTAGGACTTAATAAATAAGCACCTATCCAGGCATGTCTGTGGGTCAGCTCCCAGTGTTTTCCCCTGTCTACCTGATGAAGCTGGGCATCTTGGGGCAATGCAGCAATTGCCTCATGTACACAGACTACCCTCTCCTCCTACCACCCAACACTATAACCTGTGAGAGAGGTACTTATATAGCCAAACTTGAAGCAACGCTCTCCTCACCCAAGATTGGACTAGACAGTCAAGAGGAAAGGGTAAACACTTGCACCACACTAGACTCATCACATAGTACCTCAAAGCCTACACCACCAAAATACACACATAGAAACACAAAACACACACCTACATTAATGGAGGCTCTCAATAAAAATCTGCCGAAGCGACAGAATCCTAGAAAGCAGAAACGCAAGCAACCTCCACCCCCCTAACACAACCTAAATGACACATAGGTTCATAGGTAGGCCCTAGGCTATTAACCCTAGGGCCTATATAAGCCTAGCCAAAGATACCCTGGGTTTCGCCACCCAAGAAAATAATTTTCCTGTGCCACTGTCGAGCAGAGCCACAGAAGTGATCCCCGGGATGAATTTCCTATCTCCCTTCCAATCATCAAGATTTTTCTTGAAGAGTGCTAATGAGGAGCTTTGTTTGATATAGATAGGTAGTTTTTCCAGAGTATGGAAAGTCTGTGGGACAGGAATCTATCCCTCCAGCATGTTGTGTTTATTGTGGTGACAAGGTTTAGGTCCCTAGAGCGTGTAGCTCGTAGGGATTGGGATTTCTTTAAGTGGAGCATGTCTAAAAGCTCTGTGTTTGACATAGCTTTGTGTATTAGGCAACGATCGCCTCTGAGTAAGCGATATGCAACGGAGTAAAGCTGCAGTTTTTTGAGACGGTCTGCATAGGGCATCTCTTTGAGGCCATTAATCCTCTTTGTGAGGTATTTCTGTGGCCTTTCCAGTTGTTGTAGATGTCTTGTGAGGTACATACCAAAAGGGGCATTGTACTCTATAATGGGTCTAATGAGTAATGAGTAGAGGGGAACAATGACCTCTTTTTTCCTGGATGAAAAACCTTTTGTGATGAGGTGTGCCACATAGAAGGATTTTCTGACTACTGTGGCAATGTGATTATCAAAGGAGAGACTACTGTCCACCTGTGTCCCAAGGTCTCTTATCACACTTTTGGTGTTAAGTAGACTAACACCTATGTGGCAGTTCATGGGTACTGAGTTTTTACCAAAAGGAATGACAATGCACTTTTTGGCATTGAGCTTGAGGCCATGGCTTTGACACCAGGCATCTGTCTCAGCAAGGCCCTTTTGTAGGATGTCCACATCTTTTGGAGTGTTGATTATGGCTCCTAGTTTGCAGTCATCTGCGAACTTCATTAGCCAAAGACCTTCTGTGTTGGCCTGTACTTCAGAGAAGTAGATACCAAACAAGAGAGGACCCAGGACTGAACACTCTGGTACTCCACTTGTCACTGGCCTGAAGCTGGATTTGGAATCTGCTACTTTCACAGTGTGGGTTCTGTCAGTGAGCCAGTTGGCAACCCATCTTGTGACATAGGGATTTATACCTAGTTTAGTGAGTTTATCTATAATTCCAGAGTGGGGGATGGTGTCAAAAGCCTTGGCGAGATCTAGATAAGCTATGTGAACCACCTTACCCTCATCTACGGCTTTGGTGACTGCTTCAAAGAAGTCTATCAGGTTTAGGAGACATGATCTGCCTTTTACAAACCTGGACTGGGTGGGGTCCTGAGTTTGGAGATTACCAATGTCATTGTTTATAAGTTCCATGATGATACGCTCCATAGCCTTGCGGACCAGGCTCGTTAGGCTAATGCGGCGGTAGTTTCCAGGGTCTGTGGTGGCTCCCCCTTTGTGGAGTGGGATAACTGTCACTGTACGCCATTCAGTGGGCACATAGCCTGAGGTGAGGCTATGATTGAACATGGTACTTAGGTGGGGTGCCAGTTCATTCTGTAGTTCATGTAGAACACAGCCTGGGATGTCATCAGGTCCCGTGGATGCTGTGTTCTTGGCTTGGATAGTGTGTTTTTTACCTGTGCAGCCGTGATTACAGGAACTTTGCATTCTTCTCGTATAGAGATGGGCCCTTTAGGGGATGACAGAGGGGTAAAATTAGCACTGAATCTATCTGCCAGGATGTTGGCAATATCCGTTGGTTCTGTATATTTAGTGCCATTGTGCTGTAACTCAGAGCAGATCTGAGTGTTGCCATTGAAATTCTTGACATAGCTATAGAATGCTTTGTGGTTGACTTTAGAGTCAGTGGTTATTTTGTTTTCATAACTAGCTTTGGAGGATTTTATGAGGGATCTCTGCTTCTTACTGAAGCTGACCAGGGAGTTTCTCCAATCATGGAATTTTACTCTTTTTTGCAACAGTTTCTTTCTTCTGTTGTAGAGTTTGTTTATGGCAGGGGACCACCAGACTGGCTTCCTTTTTTTGAAGGATAGCATCTTGGTTCTGTTAGAGATTGCACAATCCATGCACTCATGTAAGTGCTTATAAAGTTCATTTGTGCAGGATTCAGCAGTCATACCTCTATTGCTCGTCAGCATGAGTGTCATGAAGTTTGCCACTTATGTCTTAAGAAGCGTGAAGTTGGCTTTGGAGAAATTTTTTACTGTGGTTTCCCTAATGGGGGGTGGGGAGGCATGTGGATGTCTAGGGTGATTATCTTATGGTCGTATCTGACCAACGAGGAATTGACCTCTGGTATGGAGCACTGGTTGCCCATGTTGGTAATAACCAGGTCTAGGATATTGCTGCCCCTGGTGGGGGTGTGGATAAGTTGATCCATGGCATTTGAATTTATGAATTCCAGAAAACGTTGAGCACAAGTGTTGGTACATGAGTAGTTTTCCCAGTTAATGGTAGGGTAGTTGAAATCGCCCATTATTAGGGTGTTAGGTTGTACCCTAATATTTTCCAGTGTATTAAGAAATGAGTTGTGGGAATCATGGGACATGGTGGGGGATCTGTAGCAAGCTACAATTTGGATTGCAGTCTTGCCCAGAGTTAGTTGCACTTGGATAATCTTGGATGCATTATGCTGAGCAACTAGCCTGGAGGTGTGGATATCCTTAATGAATATGGACACGCCTCTGCCTTTAGTGTTTCGGTCCAGGTTAGGTGGCCGAAAGGTGTGGTATGAATTATAGCCTGGTAATGCAGGAGTACTCTCTGGAGCCTTGAACCAGGTCTCTGTCACTGCACAGATGTTGATGTTCTCCATTTTAAGGAGTGCCTCGAGAGAGTGCATTTTGAGGTTTAGACTTCTAGCATTGAGTAGCAATACCCTCAGATTCTTCTTGCCTGTACCTGTTAGGGTGGTGAATTTGTCATTTGAACCTTGCCTAAAAAAGGCACTATAGGGGTGGCTAGAGCCTTAGCCAGTATCCGGAATCCCAGGGGCCGACAGGTGCAGGCCATCTCTGGCAAAGCATCGTGGCTTGTCGATCATGTCATACCAGGCAGACAGATACTGGATCCCCTTAGAATGACACCAGAAGCATAGCCAATTGTTGAAGTCAATCATTTTGTCCTTGGACTGTGGTATCATTCTGGGTGATGGCAGGCTGCTACTCAGGGCTAGGGTAATACCTGCCTGGGCAACAAGATCGGACAGCTCCTCCATGTCCCTTTTCATGTAGTCCAAGGAGGTACATCTCAGGTCATTCACACCAACATGGACAATGACAGAGTCATATTTGTACTTGTTGTGGAGTGACCTGAGTGCATGCTTTATGTGGCGGATCCTGGCACCCGACAGGCAGCTGACAGTAACTTTCTCCTTGTTTAGCCTGGTGAGTGGAACATCAGTGTGCCTGACTATAGAGTCACCTATGACTAGAGTGTTGGGTATGTTGTTATGCCTTATGGGCTGTGGCTGAGTGGCACACTGAGTTTGTGGGCTATGTGTCATTTGGGTTGTGTTGGGGGGTGGAGGTTGCTTGTGTGTCTGCTTTGGAGGCCCTGTTGCTTGGGCAGCTTGGGCACACAAACTCAGTGTGCCACCCAACCACAGCCCATAAGGCATAACAGCGTACCCAACACTCTAGTCACAGGTGACTCTATAGTCAGGCACACTGATGTTTCACTCACCAGGATAAACAAGGAGAAAGTTACCGTCAGCTGCCTGTCAGGTGCCAGGATCTGCCACATAATGCATGCACTCAGGTCACTCTACAGCAACTATAAATATGACTCTGTCATTGCCCATGTTGGTGTAAATGACCTGGGACATACCTCCCTGGACTACATGAAAAGAGACATGGAGGAGCTCTCCGATCTTGTAGCCCAGGCAGGTATGACACTAGCCCTGAGTAGCATCCTGCCATCACCCAGAATGATACCTCAGTACAAGGACAAAATGATTGACTTCAGCAATTGGCTAAGCTTCTGGTGTCATTCTAAGGGGATCCAGTATCTATCTGCCTGGGATGACATAATCGAGAGACCACAATGCTTTGCCAGAGATGACCTGCACCTGTCACCCTTGGGATTCTGGATACTGGATACCACTGTAGTGCCTTTTTTAGGCAAGGTTTGAATGACAAATTCACCACCATAACAGGTACAAGCAAGCAAAATCTGAGTGTAATGCTACTCAATGCTAGAAGTCTAAACCTCAAAATGCACTCACTTGAGGCACTCCTTAAAATGGAGAACATCAACATCTTTGCAGTGACAGAGACCTGGTTCAAGGCTCCTGAGAGCACCCCTGCATTACAAGGCTATAATTCATACCACGCCATTTGGCCACCTAACGTGGACCAAAACAATAAAGGCGAAGGCATGTCCATATTCATTAAGGATATCCACACCTCCAGGCTAGTTGCTCAGCATAATGCATCCAAGATTATCCAAGTGCAACTAACTCTGGGCAAGACTGCAATCCAAATTGTTGCTTGCTACAGCTCCCCCACCATGCCCCAGGATTCCTACTCCTCCTTTCTTGATACACTGGAAAATATTAGGGAAAAACCTAACACCTTAATAATGGATGATTTAAACTACTCCACCATTAACTGGGAAAGCTGCTCATGTCACCCCTGCATAACCAGGCTATAATTCATACCACACCTTTCGGCCACCTAACCTGGACCAAAACACTAAAGGTGGAGGCATGTCCATATTCATTAAGGATATCCACACCTCCAGGCTAGTTGCTCAGCATAATGCATCCAAGATTATCCAAGTGCAACTAACTCTGGGCAAGACCACAATCCAAATTGTAGCTTGCTACAGATTCCCCCACCATGTCCCAGGATTGCCACTCCTCATTTCTTGATACACTGGAAAATATTAGGGTACAACCTAACACCCTAATAATGGGTGATTTCAACTACCCCACCATTAACTGGGAAAACTACTCATTTTTTTTTTTTTTTCACTGATGAAGGCTTGATATTAGAGCCGAAACCAGTTTGGATTGTGGATTGTTGACTTTTTTCCTTTTTATGTGCTTTATGGCATAATAAAGGGATATGTTTGTTAGTACACCGCTGTCTGCTGGTCATCGTTTTTTTCAAAACTACTCATGTACCAACTCTTTTACTACTCATGTACCAACTCTTTTTCTCAACGTTTTCTGGAATTCATAAATTCCAACATCTTGGATCCACTTATCCACACCCCCACCAGGGGCAGCAATATCCTAGACCTGGTTATTACCAACATGGGTGACCAGTGTTCCACACCAGAGGTCAATTCCTCACTGGTAAGATCCAACTACAAGTTAATCATCCTAGACATCCACAGCCCGGCCCCACCCCCCATTAGGAAAACCACCGTAAAAAATTTCTCCAAAACCAACTTCATGCTTCTTAAGACAGAAGTGGCAAACTTCACAACACCCATGCAGATGGACAATAGAGGTACAACTGCTGAATCCTACACAAATGCACTTTATAAGCACTTACACGAGTGCATGGATCGTGCTATCCCTAACAGAACCAAGATGCTATCCTCCAAAAAATGGAAGCCAATCTGGTGGTCCCCTGCCATAAACAAACTCTGCAACAAAAGAAAGAAACTGCTGCAAAAAAGAGTAAAATCCCATGACTGGAGGAACACCCTGGTCATCCTCAGTAAGAAGCTGAGATCCCTCATAAAATCCTCCAAAGCTAGTTACAAAAACAAAATCGCCACTGATTCTAAAGACAGCCACAAAGCATTCTATACCTATGTCAAGAATCTCAATGGCAACACTCAGATCTACTCTGAGTTACAGCACAATGGCACTAAATATACAGAACCAACTGATATTGCCAACATCCTGGCAGATAGGTTTAGTGCTAACTTTACCCGCCTCTCACCCCCTAAAGATGCCATCTCTATACCAGAATAATGCAAAGTTCCTGTAATTACAGCTGCAGAGGTAAAAACCACACTCTCCAAAGCCAAAAATACAGCATCCATGGGACCTGACAACATCCCAGGCTGCAGTCTACACAAAATACAGAATGAACTGATACCCCACCCAAGTAACATGTTCAATCATAGCCTCACCTCAGCCTTTTTTCCCACTGACTGGTGCACAGTGACAGTTATCCCACACCACAAAGGAGGATCCACCATGGACCCCAGGAACTACCACCCCATTAGCCTGATAAACCTGGTCTGCAAGCCCATGGAATGTATCATCATGGAACTTATAAACAAAGACATAGGTAATCTCCAAACTCTGGACCCCACCCAGTTCGGGTTTGTAAAAGGCAGATCATGTCTCCTAAACCTGATAGACTTCTTTGAAGCAGTCACCAAAGCCATAGATGAGGGTAAGGTGGTTCACACAGCCTATCTAGATCTTGCCAAGGCTTTTGACACAATCCCCCACTCTGGAATTATAGATAAACTCACTAAACTAGGTATAAATCCCTATATCACAAGATGGGTTGCTAACTGGTCCACTGACAGAACCCACACTGTGAAAGTAGCAGACCCCAAATCTGACTTCAGACCAGTGACAAGTGGAGTACCACAGGGTTAAATCCTGGGTCCTCTCCTGTTTGGTATCTACTTCTCTGTAGTTCAGGCCAACACTGAAGATCTTTGGCTAATGAAGTTCACAAATGACTGCAAACTAGGAGCCATAATCAAAACTCCTAATGATGTGGACATCCTACAAAAGGGCCTCACTGAGACAGATGCCTGGTGTCAAAGCCATGGCTTCAAGCTCAATGCCAAAAAGTGCATTGTCATCCCTTTTGATAAAAACTCTGTACCCATGAACTACCACATAGGTGGTAGTCTACTTAACACCGAAAGTGTGATAAGACATCTTGGGACACAGGTGGACAGTAGTCTCTCCTTTGATAATCACATCGCCACAGTAGTCAGGAAATCCTTCTACATGGCACACCTCATCACAAAAGTTTTCTCATCCAGGAAAAAAGAGGTCATTGTTCCCCTCTACTCATCATCACTCATTAGACCCATTATAGAGTACAATGTCCCTTTTGGTATGTACGTCACAAGACATCTACAACAACTGGAAAGGCCACAGAAATACCTCACAAAGAGGATTACCAGCCTCAAACAGATGCCCTATGCAGACCTTCTCAAAAAATTCCAGCTTTACTCCATTGCATATCGCTTACTCAGAGGTGATCTCTGCCTAACATACAAAGCTATGTCAAACCCAAAGCTGTTGGACATACTCCACTTAAAGAAATCCTAATCCCTCCAAGCTACACACTCTAGAGACCTAAACCTTGTCACCACAATAAACAGAACATGCTGGAGGGATAGATTCCTGTCCCAGAGACTTCCCATACTCTGGAACAAACTACCTATCTATATCAAACAAATCTCCTCATTAGCACTCTTCAAGAAAAATCTTGATGATTGGATGGGAAATAGGAAATTCAGCCCGGGATCTCTTCTGTGGCTCTACTCGACAGGAACACAAGAAAATAATTTTCTTGGGAGGTGAAAGCCAGGGTACCTTTTTGGCTAGGCTTATATAGGCCCTAGGGCCAACAGTCTAGTACCTACCTATGAACCTATGAACCTCTCAATTTGTGTTCCAAGAAAAAATTCTGCTGCAGCTTGTTGTAAAATTGCCAAAGATTCCATAGACAACCACAAGGCATTCTATAGTTATGTCAAGAATCTAAATGGCAATGCTCAGATCTGCTCTGAGCTACAACAGAATGGTATTAAATATACTGATCCCAAGGATATTGCCAATATCCTATTAGATCGATTTAGTGCCGACTTCACCCCCCCCCCTCACCCCCTAAAGGACCCATCTCAATACCAAAAGATTGCCAAATTCCGATAATCACGACCACGCAGGTAGAAACCGCACTCTCCAAAGCTAAGAATACAGCATCCATGGGACCAGATGACATCCCAGGCTGTGTACTACATGAACTACAAAATGAACTGGCACCTCACCTAAGTGTCATGTTTAATCATAGCCTTACCTCAGGCTTTGTGCCCACTGAGTGGCACACAGCTACAGTTATCCTGCTCCACAAGGGAGGATCCGCCTTGGATCCCGGGAACTACCATCCCATCAGTCTGACAAGCCTGATTTGCAAGGGCATGGAATGCATTATCATGGAACTTATAAACAAAGACATTGGCAACCTTCAAACACTGGACCCCACCTATTTTGGGTGTGTGAAGGGCTGATCTTGTCTCTTGAATCTGATTGACTTCTTCAAATCAGTCTCCAGAGCTGTGGATGAGGGTAAGGCGGTCCACACAGCCTATCTGGACCTCGCCAAGGCCTTCGACACCATCCCCCACTCTGGAATCATAGATAAACTTACTAAGCTGGGCATAAATCCCTATGCCACTCGATGGGTTGCCAACTGGCATGCTGACAGAACCCAGACTGTAAAAGTAGCCAACTCCAAATCCAGCTCCAGACAAATGACAAGTGGAGTACCTCAGGGTTCAGTCCTGGGATCACTCTTGTTTGGCATCTACTTCTCTGAAGTACAGGCCAACACTAAGGGAGTCTGGCTAACAAAGTTTGCAGATGACTGCAAACTGGGAGCCATTATTGAATCCCCAAATGATGTGGATATTCTACAAAAGGGCCTTACAGAAACAGATTCCTGGTGCCAGAGCCATGGGCTCAAGCTTAATGCCAAGAAATGTATAGTTATCCCCTGTGGAAAAAAACATGTACTCATGAATTACCACATAGGTGGCAGGACACTAAACATCGAAAGTGTGATGAGAGACTTAGGGACACAGGTGGACAGTGGTCTCGCTTTCGATAACCACATCGCCACAACAGGCAAGAAATCCTTCTATGTGGCACATCTCATCACTAAGGGCTTTTCATCCACAAAAAAGGAAGTCATTGTCCCACTGTACTCATCCCTCATTAGACCCATTATAGAGTATAATGCCCCATTTGGTATGTACCTCACAAGACATCTGCAACAGCTGGAAAGGCCACAGAAATACCTCACTAAAATAATCACAGGCCTAAAGCAGATGCCATATGCTGACCATCTAAAAAAACTCCAACTATACTCTGTGGCATATCGTCTACTCAGAGGCGATCTCTGCTTAACATACAAGGTCATGTCAAACCCTGAGCTGTTGGACATGCTCCACTTAAAGAAATCCTAATCCCTCAGAGCCACACGCTCCAGGGATCTAAACCTTGTCATCACAATGAACAAAACATGCTGGAGGGATAGGTTCCTGACCCAGAGATTCCCCATACTCTGGAATTGACTACCCATACATGTCAAGCAGAGTGCCTCATTGGCCCTCTTCAAAAGGAACCTTGATGATTGAATGGGAGATAGGAAATTCACCCTGGGGATGATGTCAGTTGCTTTGCTAGACAGGAGCCCAGTGAAGTAAACATTGTGGGAAGAAATATCCAGGGAATTGTTATGGCTAGGCTTGCATAGGCCCTAGGGCCAATAGCCTAGTACCAACCTATGAACCTATGAACCTATGGATGAAAAAGAATAAATTGACAAATCAAGAAGTGGTATGACTGCAATAACTCAGAAAATAATGTTGCTAAATGACTATACTTTAATAACAAAAAATGAGCACTTTTGTTGGTATATAATGAACTTTGTCAGATAGGCAAATTTTGAGAGAAAAATCGCCAAGGACTCTAAAGACAATCATAAGGCCTTCTTTAGCTATGTTAGAAACCTAGGAGGAAACTCCCAGATATGCTCAGAATTAGTTCAAAATGATGTGAAAATTACTGAACCTACACACATTGCTAACATACTGGCTGACAGGTTCAGTGCAAACTCCCCCCCCCCAAAAGGAGAGATATCTATTCCAGAGGATTGTAGCCCCCCAAACATCTCCAACGCCCAGGTGAGAACTGCCCTCACTAAGGCAAAAAACACAACATCCATGGGACCGGATGGTGTCCCCGGCTGTGTGCTTCATGAACTCAACGAGGAATTAAACCCACAGTTAGGACAGCTGTTTAATCTTAGCCTCACCTCAGGATACGTACCCAAGGAGTGGCGCGGCGACTGTGGTCCCACTTCATAAGGCGGTGCCTCCACAGACCCTGGAAATTACCCCATTAGCTTGACAAGCCTTATCTGCAAAGCCATGGAGAGGATCATAATGGAACTCATAAATAAAGACATAGGGAACTTGCAGACTTTGGATCTAACCCAGTTTGGCTTTGTCAAAGGCAGATCCTGCCTCTTAAACTTGGTTGACTTTTTCGAGACAGTCACCAAGGCCATTGATGAGGGAAAGGCAGTCCATACAGCCTACCTCGACCTGGCAAAGGCCTTCGAGACAATACCCCACTCAGGTATCATCGAAAAACTCATCAGCTTGAATGTAAACCCATACATCACAAGATGGGTTGCAAACTGGCTAAACGACAGAACCCACAGGGTCAGAGTTGCTGGAGCCATGTCAGACTCAAAGCCTGTCACAAGTGGTGTCCCACAGGGCTCAGTCCTGGGTCCACTCTTGTTCTGCATCTACTTTTCTGAAGTACAAGCAAACACAGGAGGTTTATGGCTGACAAAGTTTGCAGATGACTGCAAACTGGGCGCCATAGTCGAAAACACATCTGACACAGATATCCTCCAGAAGGGCCTCACAGAAATGGATAACTGGTGCCAGAGCCATGGCCTGAAGTTAAACACCAAAAAATGCATAGTCATACCCTTCGGGAAAAACAAGGTTACCCCTAGTACCATATAGGTGGCAATCCACTGAGCACAGAAAAAGTCATCAGGGATCTGGGGACCCAAGTTGACAGTAGCCTTTCGTTTGACACTCATGTTGCTAAAGTAGTTAGGAAAACCTTCTATATCGCCCACCTGATCATGAAGGGATTCACATCTAGATCAAGGGAGGTCATCGTCCGCCTGTACTCATCACTCATTAGACCTATGATTGAGTACAATGCCCCGTTCGGAATGTATCTGACCAGACACCTGATGCAGCTTGAAAGGCCCCAAAAGTTCCTCACCAAAAGGATAAAAGGTCTCAAAAATATGTCTTATGCTGCCCGACTGAAAGAACTCCAGCTCTATTCAGTCTCATACCGCTTGCTCAGAGGTGACCTGTGCCTGACATATAAGGCCATGTCAAACCCAGATTTGATGAATATGCTTCACCTCAAAAAATCTAGATCCCTCAGAACCACAAGGGCGGAGACTTAAACCTTGACACGGTTATAAATAGAACGTGCTGGAGGGACAGATTCATCACCCAGAGACTCCCTATGTTGTGGAACAAAATCCCGGTACATGTGAGGCAGAGCACCTCGCTGGCCTTGTTCAAGAGGAATCTTGACCAATGGATGGGAGATCGCAGATATACCCCAGGGATTACTTTAGTGTCACTGCTTGACAGAGGCACAGAAAAATGATAGGCATAGTTTTTATTCAAACTAAAGGGGTGGCGAAAGCCACATAACTATGGGCTAGGCTTATAAATGCCCCTGGGCAGATAGCCTAGTATGAACCTATGAACCTATGAACCTATGAACCATTGCTAAAATTTGCACAATAATTTCAGTAATCACATGACATTAATCCTATGCATGCATTAAGGTTAATGAGCATAAGCTTTAGAAAAATATGTAAAATGCTTGACTAAAAAATATCAATATAGAAAATAATATTAAATGCATATCTAGAAAAAGCATTAAAATACAGCACTTTCTGTAAGATAATACGAACACTATATGTTGCATAGTCCCTGTACAACATTTTAAAAAGTAGAACTCAGTTATTTCTGCCAGACCAGTTCTGATTTTTTTATAATAGCTTAAGTATCCCTTCCTGAGATATCAAGTAAAATTATTTCCTGTCCATGGAATTCAGATTTGGTATAGCTAGTACGTATACATTTATGACAAAATAAACAGGGCCATTTTCATATATTCTAACAACACTCATTTGTTCAAGTATTTTTGTGTATAAAACTCAAGACTTTTTCCTACATAAAAGAAAGTGCAACCCATATATTGTGTTAAACAAGCTACATTGCTGGTAAGGCAGAAATATTTATCTTTGATGACCAAGTTTCTACCAATGGTGAGATGCATAATATATATGCAATGTAGTTGATCAATCTGCACATTTTACAAAGACTGCTCGCACTTCTGCTAGAACTAATCAAAAATTAAAGTACATGGCAGCTATAGAAAACATGATAACAATGGCAAAACGAGATAAGCATATGTAATGCTGCACAACACCTAAGCAATTGAATCAAAATGTAACACTGTCAACTTCAGATAAAAAGATGAAGTAGCAGCAAAGCCTTATATTATGTACTTCTACGTACTTGATGCTACATTAACAGAGGATTTTGCAAAGTTAAGCTAGATGAAGCTAGTTCCAAATTGTAGTATAGATTTCTCGATTTTCCATTTAGAATCTCAATAGCTCCAGAATATATTAATATTCCTTTGCAGATCTCTGGTTATTTCTAACTTACCCTTTTCTGGGTAAATGTTTGAAACCAGAACAAAATGATTGCTTTTATTGATAATCTCAGATAAACAATCACCATTATCTTCAGGAAATTCAAAGGAAGGCAAAGTTCTGTTTTAACAGATCAGTAGGAAATCTTCCAGTTCTCAATAAATTGTAAAGGATAAGTATGAAAGTGTGAAATCAAGATTCTGCAGTCAGGAATGCAATGCAATGCAAGGTAGAGCTGAAAAAAGGTATAAAATATCATGTCTAGATGAAAGCCCAAAGAAGACAGTTTAAAAAATAAATCCTGAGTATTTATAGACGCTACCAGAAGCAAGAGGGGCATTTAGTGCCATTGTCTGTGCAGTAAACCTTTAAATCAATGTATTGTGATATGTCCTACTGATGAGATATTAGTGCATGTGTCTTCAAAGTGACACTCATAAAACAAACTACAGCATGATTCAACTGAAATGCATGGAGAGTGATGATTATTCTCAAAAACCAGCAAAAGATAAACCTTGTTTTAGACTTTTGAGACATCATGAAGGTGCATAACACATGTGTTATGCACTTTTTTGACATCAGACAAGTGCATTAATCAGGCTCGTGTAATAGAATCTCAGTATGTGATAGAGAAGACATTAAAAAGGGAAATGTATTAGACGTTAACTAACAGTTGTCAGAGCTGTAACCGTTCCATCATATTGCCTCATAAAACTAGTGGGACTCAAAGAACAATTTTAAAAGCTGTAACATTACCATCAAAGTGCTAAACAATTGTGTTGTTGTAACAGTATTGTCATGCTACAATCAGGACTGCAGTTGAAACTCCATGTATTACAAAACAATATAATGTGGCTACAGACTAAGTGATGCATGTTCTAGTAGCATCTCATGTGCCTGGCATATCTCGCAGGGGGGATGGGGGTGAGCAGCCACTCCAAGTTCACTGACCCTGGAGTGACCCTTAATAGGAACACTAGATACTCCATCCATGGCGTATGAGACTGTGAGCGTGCCCTGCCATGGTGCACATGCACCTAAACTGGAGGAGTCTGCATGTGGAGGCACATTTCCTGCAGCTGGTAACATGTAACACAGCACAAAGAGACACAGTAGGGGGGCTTCACACTGGGGATGAGTATGCCACTTGGCAGGACCAGCAAGCTGCTCTCTTGCCTAATACCTGACTCTCACAGCTATGATCCAGTGGGCAGATGGGGCTACATAGGCAAGAACAAATAAATTGTAACTCTCCCTCCCAAGCCTAGCTCTTAACCTCATGGAGCAAATGAGACAGTTAGGTGCAAATAGAAAAGCCATCAGGTGAGGTCCTGTGGAGCACAAAAAAAGAAAAAAAAAAGATTTGCTCTCAACCTTCACTCTAAAGATGAATGTCTTGACATATGTTTCTTAAGCACCTAATACATTTCTAAGACCAGAGACCCAAACACAATCCTCTTTGTTTTGTCTGATGATAAGTAAAGCATTACTGAACACTTAGTTGACCCTGAATCATTTCTACCCCTGGTTATAAGGTAGTCTACAATTAGAAAATCAGTAAATCTAATACTGCTGACACATGTAAATATTTAAGGAGTGATAAGCTGATCAAAAAAGGTTAAGGCATTAAGGCAGAGTGAGTGTACATAAATATAGTTGAATTAAAAAGTATATATATTGAACTGCAAATAATGTAAATGTACTTACTATGACATGGGCATAATCTAAGTGTAGTTATTTATGGTTCTTCATATGCTGCATGCATTGCAATGTATAAATACAATCTTCTTTTGAAGTTATGTGATGTGACATATAGCAATATGAGAATTGTTGAGTATATTTCTTTAAGAAATCTAGTGTTAAAGGTAGTGGGGTGTGCCACATTATCTCTTGCTTTGAGTCACTGTAGCAAAGTATCATGGTGTTGAGCCAGACACATGAATGTCTTTACTTGATTCTACATTCTTATAGGTTCATAGGTGTGTAATAAGCCAACGGCCCTGGAACCTTGATAAACTTAGCCCATAGAAGTGCCCCTGGCATCATGCTGCCATTAGTTCCCAGTGCCTCTATCAAGTAGAGCCACTGGAGTGATCCCTGGGGTGAACTTTCTATTTCCCATCCACTCATCAAGACTAATCCTGAAAAGGGCCAGAGAGGTGCTCTGGTTGACATGTATAGGAAGTCTATTCCAGAGCATGGGCAGTCTCTGTGTTATGAACCTGTCCCTCCAGCATGTTCTGTTGAATGTGGTAATGAGGTTGAGGTCCCTGGAGTGTGTGGTGCAGAGGGATTGGGATTTCTTTAGATGTAACATTTCTAACAGGGCTGTGTCAGACACGGCTTTGTAAGTCAAGCAGAGCTCACCTCTTAATAGACGATATGACACAGAGAAAAGCTGGAGTTTTTTTAGTCTGTCGATACAGGGCATGTGTTTAAGGCCTAGGATCCTATTTGTGATGTACTTTTGTGGCCTTTCCAGCTGTTGCAGGTGTTTATTGAGGTACATGCCAAATGGGGCATTAAACTCTATGATTGGTCTAATGAGGGAAGAGTAGAGAGAGATGATGACCTCTTTCTTCCTGGATGCAAAACCCTTGGTAATGAGATGTGCCACAGAGAAGGTCTCTTAAGTTACAGACATGACAGTTGCTTCCTGAATCCCAAATTCTGTCTTTCTTTGCCACTTTCTTCTCTCTCTCCCTCTCTCTCTCTCTCTCTCTCTCTCTCTCTCTCTCTCGCTGTCTGTCTTTTTTTCTTGTCTGTCTTCTACACTGTCCTTCTCTTAGGCAATGTCTCTACCATCACAGGTGTCATTTAAGTTAAACTCCCATATCATGAAACCTGATATTACATAGACTCACATAAATAAACAAATCTGCTAAAAGTTGTTACATCTGCTTTGTATACTCTATCTATCTCCAGTAATATGTCATGACTAGCACAGTCAATTTAAAAATATTTGATGTTAGTCTAAGGGCAGCTGGAACTGACTGTAAAAGAATCATTTACATATTAATCATTATTTATACTATGAATGTGAACCAGAAAAGGAAGGGCATAAACCATTCACTTGTCTTAACAAAAAATATCCTGTAACTGAAGTTTGGCAATATTGACATTCCACAAGAGAATATAAACTCAGCAAACAGTTCTGCATCCAAACTTCACACTATGAAAAGGTGCTGAATGTGACTTTATTAGCACAGCTGTCTGTAAACTAAAACGTGTTCATGTAACTGTATAAAATATCATGCCACTTGGTTAATGATGTTGCAATTCACAATAAATGTTATTGCATAGCCATGCTTTTAAAGAATCCACCTATCAGGCTTATGGCTTGCAAATTCAGCTTTAGTTTTAACTTTCTTTTTAATAGGGTGCCATTTACAAAGCACCAATAATAATTATATAAAACATATATTGTAAAATACATGCAAAATATGGACCAAACAAAATTAAAAATATATTAAAAACTTAAATAAAACAAACTAGTTCTATAGTAAGTGGAAAAGGTCAGACCCTTTATGACTTCAAGGAGTTTAGAACACCAAGCCTGTCTTTTTTTTTTCAAATAACTTTTTATTTATTTCACAAATATCAGAACAGTACAAAAAAAATCCATGAATGAATAGCAGAACATTGTATGCAAGGACAGATATGCAAAACAAAAATAGTATAACCTAAATCTATAAACAAACTAATTTATATACAATATTTGCAAACTAAGGTGCTACCATACAGAGGAATGGGTTAGAAGAGAAAACTTGAAGTTATAAGGGATATCAGTGGATCTCCGAGTGAAAACTTAAAGTGGGAGCTATAGTATATTCCGAGATAGTAAGCTACAAGCTAGATTAATCACATAGAATTTGGTCAAACAAACATCTCCAGACTTCTTTAAAGTAGGCTTTTTTCTTAGGCCCTTTTATGATAAGCTTTTGCACCAAAATATATTTCAAAGCCATCTCCTTGAAACCATTCCAACAAAGTTTAGTGCGGTCCATCCAGTTTTTAGTGATATATAATTTAATAAGGGAGCAAAGAGTGATTAGTACATGATGTTTTAACTTAGGTAACTTAGTGATGGGGATGTGAAGGATCACTGTTTCCCAGGAAAGGGTGGATTTGTGGTATCCCATTTTCTTGAGGCGTACCTTTAAAACACCAAAGTTTGTGGGTATGTTTGCTGAACCAAACTATATGAAGAGGGTCTGCTTTTGGAAAGGAACAACAAGTACAGGAAGGGGAAATTTTGGGGTCAAACCTATTGAGCACAGAAGGCGTATAATAAGAGTTATTATTGATCATCGATTGTGTGTAAATGAGTTTTTTAAATGGGGATAGTTATGAGGTAATTTTTATAGCAGATAATTTTTGTTCCTCCATAATAAGGATTCCTTGATTGTCCCAATAACTAGAGAAAAGGCAGTCTGAGTTATGTATTATAGAATTCAAAAGGTTGTAAGATCTGGAGAGCATTTTCTCTGAACTCAAGACAGTACTTATAATTTCACAGAGTCTGGTAATGTCCTGACAATTGGCCGGGAGATTAGCAAATTGTGATGAGATTAATTCTCTTAATTGTCGGATAATAACCGTGTATTTGTTATTGACTTTAAGAATTAGTCGTAGATCGGAAAGTGTTTTATCCTTATATTTGAAAATATCCCATACCATAATATCCTTAATAAGAGGAATGTCAGAGAGATTAATCATCATATTATTGATCTTGATGGTTGGATTTAAATGAAGTGGTTGAAGTAAAGGAAGGGGTTTGTCAAGGTTGATGGTTTCTACCAGTTTTTGGAATAATCTGATCTTGTGTTTTAGGGTGCTGGATAAATTGGAATTGTTAGTTACAGACAGGGAAAGAAAAGGGAGAGCTTTTGGGTTAATTTTATTGGTGACAACATGTTGGTACCATATTTTCATCCAGGAAGGGGATGAATTATAGTCTTCCCGGTTAAGTTTTGAAATAGTCAAGATTCTATTTGCACAAATAATTGTGTAATAGAGTTGAAGATTTGGTAAACCTAGACCACCCTTTACCTTTGGGTATGCTAGCTTAGAGTAAGATATCCTAACTGATTTAGGAAACCAAATAAATTTGGCTAATTCTTTATTCAATTTAGAGAATAGAGTATTAGACACAATATGATTCCAGGCATTAAATTGGTAAAAGAGTCTGGGCAAGACATTAATTTTCACTTTTGCAGCTTTGGATAGAAGAGACAGATTCATGAGTTCCCATCTGTGTAGGTCCTGTAATATTTTAGTCCATATTCTAAGTAGGTTATTTTGAAACATGGAAGCTTGAATGTGTTCAAAGTGTATCCCAAAATAGCTAAGATTGAAAGTTGTTTGAAAGGGAGAAACCGGAAAGTAGTTAGTTTTATGACTTACAGGATTAATTGGAAAAATGTGTGATTTCTTATGGTTGATCTGATAACCTGAAGCCTTAGAGAATTTATTAATAGTGTTTATGATTTTACATAAGTCTGTGTTGGGATATTGAAAATATAAATTAAGGTTGTCAGCAAAGGCAGAAAACATTATATTAATATTTAGAACTTGGGAATCGAGTGGTAAGTGTTCTGAGCAATATATAGGAAAGGGGGATAATGGGCAGCCTTGTCTTGTTCCATTCATAATCCTAATTGGGTTAGATATTCTTTTATTTACATATAGATAGGTGGAGGAATTTTTATATAGTAATTTAGTCATATCAGAGAAAGATTTGGGTATACTAAAGTGAGATATGGTTAAGAACAAAAAGTCCCAATTTACTCTGTCAAATGCTTTGGAAGCATCTAATGTTAAAGCATAGATCGGGTTTTTTTCTTTTTTTGTAAATTGCATTAGGGGTCAAGAGTTAGGGTGTTATCCCAAGTGTGTCTATGACTCATAAAACCTGCCTGGTTATGGGGAAATTAAAAAGGGCATAACTTTTTTAAGTCTGTTGGCCAGAATAGACGATAATATCTTTATGTCAACGTTTATTAATGAGATGGGTCTGTAATTGTGGGGATCAGCTTTGTCTTGCTTGTTTTCTAAGATCAGAATAATTTTCGAGGTATTCCAGTGCAAGTCAGAAATTCCATTATTTATAATGAAGTTAAATACCTTTAAAAGAATAGAAGAAATTCTTAGATTAAAGACTCTAAAGAAATTGGTAGTGAACCCATCAGGGCCTGGGGATTTGCCTAATTTGAGGTTGGTAATAACATCTTGGATCTCTAGAAGCTCCAGCAGAGCAGATAACAGGGACCTTTGATTTTCATTCAGGGAGGGGAACTTAATAGTATTCAGAAAGTTCGACATATGCAAGTTAGGAGTGTTATCTTCCTTCCTGCCATAAACATCTGAGTAAAGGGAATTAAACAACTGAATTATTTCCAAGTCAGATTTATAAATTTTATTTTGGTACTGTAATATAGAGATTCTGGGAGAACACTGATTGTTTTTTTATTATTCTTGCTAGAGTCTTAGATGGAATTTGAGCCCACTCAGAATAAGTTGCAATAAGTTTTTGTTCTTGTAAAGAATAGTTTTGTTGATGAAGTTCTATTAAGTCTTTTTGAGTACTATTGATCAATTTGTCTAACCCAGGGTCTGGGCTTAATCTCTGTTTCTTTTTTAAGGTGGAAAGGTTTAAGATCAGATTAGCTTCCTTCTTTTTGTTAAGCTTTTTATAGAAAGAGGCCTTGTTGATCAAGAATCCTCTCAATTTGGCTTTACAGGCCACCCATTGAATATCTAGGGAAATTTGAGGGAGGTCAAGATTTGTGTTGAAGTCTGCTAAGATATCATTAGTTTCTTGGATTATGTCATTGTTACTCAGTAAGTTATTGTTTAGAGTCCAGTTGCTGTAAAAGGGAGTCAAAGGCGTCTTTGAAGTGGATATAATCTTGAGGGAAATTATTGCATGATCAGATAAAAACCTAGGTTCTGCAAAGAAGTTTAACTTAAAATTTGACAGGGATTCAGAGATTAAGAAGAAATCCAACCGCGACCAAATGTAATATTTTGAATAGTATGTGTATATTTTTTCTTTAGTTGAGATCTCATTGAATGAGATAGGATCCATAAGGTTGAAGTCAGACATTAGTTCCTGTAGAGCTAATGAGGCTTGGAAATTGTATGAGGGAGAATTACTGGTGCGATCTTTGCTAGCATCTATAACAGCATTCCAATCGCCACCTAGTATGAATTGGTAATTTTGGAATGTGCAAAGAATGTTATAAATCTCCATTATAAAGACTTGTTGTTGTGAACATGGACCATAAACATTTAGAAAGAGGACTGGTTTGATAGAGTTAGGGAAATTAGATGTGAAATAGCGCCATCTACCATTTTTATCCGAGTTTACATCATTGATTACCCCCTGAAATTCTTTCTTAATTATAATGGCCACACCTTTTGAGTTGGAGCTATCACCCGCAGCTATGATAGATCTTATCCATTTTCTGTTAGTTTCTTTCATCCAGTCTTCCTTGAGCATATGTGTTTCATGCAAAAAACAAATATTAGCCTGTGATTTAAACACCAGATGTAGTAGCAGACATTTATTAGCTTTATTTTGTAGGCCTCTTATGTTCCACAAATCAATGGACCAAGCAATGTTCACTGACTAATGTAGATTAATAGGCTTGGGGCTTGATTAACCATTTTTCTCGGATATAGTACCAATAACACATAAGGGGAGGAGATGACATGTAAAACTGAGTACACAAAGGCAATGGAGATCCAATTCAATCTTCCAACCTCTAAAGATATACGAACAATAGCAAAGGTAGCACAGTACTCCTTCGGATGTAACTCGGTGCCTAACCAACCATACCCCTTAAGTGAAGAAGTACGATAACATTGGTAAGAGTAACATAGCTTTTTAACTAGCAATAGTAGCAAAATATGAGGAAAAAACATTATTAATAACCTGAGAGAAACAAATGATAAAAACAACAGTACTATACATATGTACATAAAAATTCTCATCCAAAAACTGATCATACTAAAACCCTATTACAATGCAACTAAGAGCATCCACTAAAAGTGGGAGGTTAGGAGAAGAAAGGATAAAACTGGTAGACTTATATTTATTATGAAGGGAGTAGGTAATCTATGAGGTTGGCTAAAGCTCATTAGGTAATGTAAAGAGAGGGCCAACATATATAATTCCAGAAGTATTTCAACTAGGAGAAATGGATATTATATGAGAATAGTAAATGGCTGAATTTTAAGAAAGAAACTATGAGACGAAACCCATTACTATTCATTTATGCATATAGCAGCACATAAACAGCACTAGAGGTATGAATAACATAGTATTGTAATTATAATGAAAAAGAAGAAAAGAGAAAAAAAAGGGGAGAAAGGGAAAGAGGAGGCAGAAAAGAAGACAAAAAAGAACAGTATGCACTATTAACGTAGTTGTATATAATAATCGTAAGTAATAAAAGTGGTATGATGCAGGTTAAATCACTAGCAGGTATATGAACTAACTCTGCGAACTAGAGATTATTATGAAAATCAGTATAGCAATGTAATCACAGGTAAAGACCACTAGGATAACAAGAAGGAATATTATGTAAAGTAGACTACAATGGTCAAGCTTCATAGGAGACCAAGACCATATTATGTACAGGATTAACCTATATACCATAACAGTCATCATAAAACAATTGTTAGGTCAAACAATAACATGACCTAATATCACTGTGGCAAGACTGTATAATGCCTGCACTATTAAATCTCAGTAAGGAAATATCTCTTCTGAGCTTAAAGGTGCTGATTCAGAATAGAATCACGGAATCTGCTTGGGCATATGATAATCTGCCTAAAGTAAAAACAACAACAGCACTCAAAAAACTGGAAATGCCCTCCTAAAATTTCCTATAAGCGATTATGTCTGTATAAATGTTGCGTAGTAATTGTTTAAAACTGTAAGGCAGCTAGCAAAAGTCAGGATAAAAAACAGTATAATGTTAACTTTTATACCTGAAAAAATGATATAAGTGACATTGTTAACACAAACGTCAATAGTTCAGTATGTATCTGACAAAATAATGTTAAATTTAAGTCAAGGTACATTACTTCTTTCCTCCAATACACAGCTTTTGTAAGCTAATCTTTAGAACTAGTGTACGGAAGGCATATATACCAAACTACAAGCTGTTTGCATACTGAAGAAGTCAATTGGATTAAGGAGTACTTGATCAGCACAGACCACCAAGTCGCACTTTGACTTAAAGTTTTCTCTAATCAAAGCAGAAATTCTACAGTATGTACTAGTTATTGAATCAGACATAAAGAGCTACTGTGATTCTAGTCTCAACAGTCAAAACAATGTGCCAGATGAATTATATGAACAAAAATGTTGTTGTCTGGATTAGCTGGAATGATACCAACAATCATCAGGGATTTTGACGAGATAAAGAGGTTGCTGTATGGTATACAAAGCAGAGAGAGCGACCCACAGTTATTTTGGGAGTTTGTTTGAAATGTTAAATGCTTGTTGGAGTGGGACTGGTGCTTTATAAGTATATGCATTCAACAAAGATGTGGTTCAACTTGACGGAGGCACATACAATTAGTCAATCTTTCGAGTTCTTACCTGATAAGCGTCTGACGCCTCTCGATCAATAGTACCGATAATAAAGAATAAGACATCCAGAACGCTTGACAACTCTCAGGAGGCTCGTCAAGTTATAAAGTTGGTGTAACCAGGCTAGAAAGCTCAAGGCGAAGAGACATAGAACAAGCTCGTATAGCTTTTGATGCGATAAGCATGGGGGAGGTTTCTGTGTGAGAGCAACTGGAAGTCGCGAGGCAAATGTGAACCCCTAGACAACAAAACAGTGCCAAAATGGTTCCTAGCTACTCAAAAGGTGGGTAGCAAACAAGCAAACCAAAAACTGGAAAAGAAAACATTATAGAAGTTTGAAAGGCACAACCGACCACTGGAGGAGTGATCAGAGGTAATCTTTTGTTATCCAGTGAGTAGAAAACCACACCATAGCCTTAGTTGATGAGGCTTAGATAACCAGGTATATTACAACTCTGGAGCACTGTTAAAGGCTTTGAGAAATGCTTCTTTTGCCTCTTTCGGAGAATTGACTGTGTATCTTGTACCATTGTAGAAGAAGATTAATATGCTCGGATATCGCATTTGGAACTTGATATCCTTTTTAATTAACTCAGCGCAAAAAGGAGCTATTTTTGTCTTCTTGTCTTGATAAAGAGAGGTAGGTCTTGTGAGAATGTTAGTTTGTGGTTATTCCATGTAAAGGATTTTGTTTTTTTGTCAACTAGTAAGAATTTTTGAGTGTCTTGGAAGTTTAATTACCTGGTGTAGACTTGACGTGGAGCAGTGGGGTCCTGTCGTTTGTGCATGGCACAGTGTGCTCTCTCCACTGTTATGTCAGTAGTGCAGCCATCCGAGCACAGGAGCAGCTCAAAAATCTGTTTGGTTATGCGTAGTAAGACATGGTTTTCGTAAATCTCAGGGAGCCCTCTGATTAAAATATTGTTGCGTTGACTTCTTGCCTCAAGGTCCATTAGTTTTAATTGAAGATCAGTTATAGATGTAGTTTTGGTGTGAAGCTCTTCAGATAGAGTCTGAATTAGAGATTCATTTGACTATGTTTTATGTTCGAGGGTGTCCACTCTGTCAGCGATTTGGTTGATAGTATTTCCAAACTTGGCAAGTTCAGAAAAACCTTGTATGGCAAGTTGAATAGGTTGGAGCGCCTGTTTGAGTTCGTCCATGTGAAAATTGGATTCAGCTTTGGTTTTAGCACTGGTTTTACTGGGATCTGATGACTGCTTATTAATTTTCTGTCTTTTGGAGAGTACCTCTTTTTCTGGAGAGAAGATTGCTGATAACTTTGCTTTTGTAGTTTTTGTCTCCATAGTGTCTAGTTCATTTGCCATGCTTATCTGATTCACCTTTGAATAATGGGTGTGCAAAGGATGGTTTTAAGCCCTTCGGATTCATGTGGCTGAAACACCAACCCAGACTATCCGGTAAATAAGATGCTTTTGATCCTTGTTGTTGTTGTTGTTTCTTTCGGCTTTTCCCGGTTAGGGGTTGCCACAGCGGAACTCCGGTCCGCTAATGATTGGCAGTGGATTTTTACATGCCGAGTTGCCAGCCCTGATGCACAACCTTCAACGAAAGTACGCCCATTCATGCATGTCTCCACACTGAAGGCCCTCTAGCTGAGAATCGAACAGGACAGCGTCTTACTGTGAGGCTGACAGGGCTAAATAGACCACTGATCCAGAAAGTTGAAGATGAAGTAGCTTTTCCTTCTCTTTGGAACATAGTTACTGACACTTAAAAGAGGAAATTTTCCTAAGAAGCTATAACTGAGGTAGGGAGCTCTGTGCAGAGGGTGTACACTAGATGACCACCATCTTGGAATCTCCAACACCAAGCCTGTCTAAGTTTGGAAATTCCTATCTATTTCCTTAGTAGTGCTGCTTAACAATCTCAGCTTTTGCTGTCTCCTTCATCTTTTGCCTTGAATCTCTTCCAGCATCATTGTCTACCCTTTTAAACCCTGTGTTCACATAATGTGGCCAAAATTTAAGTTACAGTTTATTGTCAGACCTTGTAAACAGTCTAGGATTATTTCCTTAAGTTTGACTGATTTGATCTGTTTGCATTCTACAGAATTTTCATGTTTTCTCCAGCACCACATTTCAAAAGCAAAAATTCCCCAGTACACATCCTTACTTGTAGTTCAACTGTCAAGGAGAAAATTGTAACTTTAACTTTATAAACCTTTGTTGATAATGTAATGTATTTGCTCCTTAAAATCATATTCAGATTTTTCCTTTAATTTTATATTAGCAGTCACCATCAGCAGAGATCTTTGAGCCTAGAAAAACAAAATCTGTCACTGCCTGCATTTCTTTCCCATCTGTTTGAAAAGAATTGATAGAGCTAGATGACATACTTTAACTTATTGATGTCTAGTAGCAAGCAATTTTCTGAGATTTCTATTTAACCTTCTTTAACAGGCTTAACTGTCCCTTCTATAAGGCAACTGTATGCTTTAAAGAAAGTTGAGAAAAATTGGATAGTCTAAAGTCATTGTGGCAAAATAAAACAAATAAATATATAAATAAAAACACATGAATGATTGACCCCACTCACACTGCACAAATACATATATCTTCACAGACCTGGGGAAGCATGCCAGAGTAGAACATTCTCTCAGTATCCAGGAAGTTTGGAGGGAATGATTATACAGCAAAAATGGCACCCAGAAAACTCCAGCCACATCTGCTGACCTACTAACATTCTTGGCAAGAAAAATACAAACCTTGCAGGTTTTTAATTTCTCCAAGTCTTTTTGGTTTTAGTACCATGAGAGCAATAGACCCCATTTCTAAGTCAAAGTATGATTAAAGTTTGTGAAATTAGTATTGTTTCATTCTTTGATTTTAGCCAAAAGTACTCTTTGCAGCACCCGCAATGTGCCCAAATTTGGCTCCTTCTGCAACTCATATGTGGTAACATGAATTGGTAGCACATCTAAATATGACTGCAGATTCTTTTCTTATAAGACCCATTGCCCCAACTACTATTGGAACTGTCTGGATATCATTCTTCCATATTGCCCTCATTTATGCCTGAAAATCCTGGTATTTTATGACTTTTTTCCTCTTTGTACTTAAGACGTTGTAATCACTGGATTTGAAATTTCAGTGATCAATTAAACTTTTGTGGGTTTTTTTTCAAGGATTACTATATCAGGTTTTCTCACATTTATTTTTTGAACTTTTGGTAATGGGTGATCCCATGTGATATGAACTTCATAATTCTGTATAATGCCTTGAGGCTCATGTTTCCAATGCTTCTCGGCTGCTTCAATATTGTAATATTTGCATAATCCCCAAAGCAACAGTTTTGCCACATTATTATGCCTTCTAGTATATAGATCCTCTGCCATTAGTGTATCACACCAAGCAACAAGATGTGCGACGGTTTCCAGTTCTGTTTAACAGAACCTGCATGTGTCTGTTTCTCTCACATGTTCAATGGACTTTGTAAAATAATGTATAAATAGTCCACTATCCTGAGCTGCCAGTATTAACCTTTCATCTGTTGTTTTAAATTCACCTGTCCTTAACCATTCCTGCATCAGGTCCTGATGAGGTAGTTCCAGGACTTATCTGTACTTGCAACTATATTTATGCCTTTTCCACATTTCTTGCCTTCTCATCTGTTCCTTATCCTTATATTCTTTATTTTTTATAGCACATCCAGTTGAATGCCTGATTTTTGTCTTCTTCTGGTTTGATTTCCCTTCCCATTTGACACCAATATGCTTCTGCTAAACTAATCAGGGAAGTCATCTTAGACTTGTTCTCCTCATGTTTTAAAACTTTCAATATGTTTGGATCTGGTAAAATCAACAGATATGTAAGCATTCCTACAATTGTAAATCTATACATGTAATCAATTTTGAGGAGGTCCTTATCTCCTTCAGAATGGGGAATATGTAATTTTGGTATACGCTGATTTTTAAATGTCATTCGATAAACATGAATCATTTTGCTTGTTTACCTGTCCATCTCATCCAATACCTTTTGGGGCCAGTCAATCACCCCAAAACTGTAAGTTACAACAGGATGACCAAATTGGTTTATAGCTTGGACTGAGTTTTGTTCACATTTCTTCAAGTTTTATTGTCGATCTGTCATAATTTCCCAAATATATATACACTCCCTCTTGCTCAAGTTCCTTTATATCACATTCCTGTCACAGATTGATATTTTAAGTGTTGCATATTTCCTGCTTTAAATGTTGCTTTTACACATTTATCAAGACCAAATAACATTCTTATATCATATCGGAAAGTTTTGACCACTTGTAGTTGTGCTTTCAGCTCATCTGATGAAACATACAGTTTTAAATCATCCACAAAAGAAGATAAGTCTTCACACTTTGTTATTTTCTAAGAACCAAGTTATAACAATGACCAAAACTTGCAGCTATGACCTAATCTTGTAACCATGCTGTTATATAGGAATATGAGCTTCCTCATGTAAGTGGAACCCAACTGAAGTAAGGACGGATATGTTAACAGCTAGGTTTTAAAGATAATATGAAAACAGATCCAATTCAAGCAATATAAAACACAAGCAATGTCATAGCAGCTAGTTGTACCAGTAAATAACCTAGAAGCAGACTTTTGCACCAGCTACAAATGATGAATCTCAGTGTATGGGAGTCACAAGTAAAGGACATTACAAAGGTTCAGGCAAGAACAGATCAGTGCATAAGAACTATCAAAAGGTAGCCTGTGTATGTGAATGTGGTTTCTGTTCAGGACATGCGCTTACAAACACAAGGTATAATGAGCTGTGAGAGTTGATTATATTAAGGAAAAAAAAGTTTCCACATTGCGTATGAATGTTATTTTGAACCTCCTGCCTGCCTACATCCAAAAATAACACTTGCACTTCTGTACTTCGTACTGCTGCTTATATCCCAAAAAACTATAATATTAACACTAATGTATGTATAACATGAAAATGTAACACATTTTAGAATATGCAAGTTATTTGCTTGCCATATTGACAGATCTGTAAGGAGTTCCATCACTGGAAAACCCTTTACCGTAAACCACAGACATTAGAACCTGTCAGCAGATAAATCTTTCCCAACCTTCCTGGAACTCTCCCCTTCCCATACTTTATGCATTTCATCCTGTTCAGTTCTTCTTGTTATAGTGTGGAGCTGAAGGGAGAATAAAACAGCAAAGGACAGAGAAGAAGAGACTGCAGACCTGACAATCTATAGATGTGGAGATAATCAAAGATGGACCTCATCATTACAAATCTATCACCCTGGTGAAATTTTATTATATAACAAGAAAAGTTCCATGTCTGGTAACATCTTGAATAGAAATGCTAGCTAATCCACCATGTGTGGGCACATATCTTTTAATACCTAAACAGTACAACCAGTTTCCCTCTGCCAAACAAGGCAGGGCAGATTTCACCATGACCTTTCAAAAGATTTATTTTGACATAAAGGAATTAAGGCATCCATGATCCAAAATAGTCCTTTTTTATTCTTTCACACAAAAAAATGGTTATAAAACTTTGAGCCATTCCAGTCTGACTAATCTCTGTTATCACCTTAACTTACCAGGCTTAACATTCCCTTCTTTGTCACTGGCTTTTGACAGGATGTGACCTTTGGTAAGGCAAAACTGAAATTTGGGGAGGGGGAGAGAAAGGGTGTACTATATACTCTGCATATTATTTCCTCATTCCAGCTGTCCTTAGTAAACTTTTTTAGGGTGTTCATGTGGATGGTAATATTCACACCAAAGTTTCTTGAAAGTGGAACAGTCACGCAAGGCCTCAAGACTTCCCCTCTCCACCCCAGGGCTAATTTTAGCCTCCTGGTGATCACCAAGACCCCTATAATTTGGATCTACAATCTTACTTGAAGAGACGGATGGAAGAAACTGTCTCTTCCCAACATCCTCTTGCTGCTTCTGCTGCACCGACTGTGAAAGTACTATGTCTCTTCTGCTGCTACTATATTATGTCTCTTCCCAGAATTCTCCTGCTACTTCTATGTTAGGTATCTTCCCAGAATTCTCCTGCTACTTTTGTGGTAGGTCTCTTCCCAGAATTCCCCTGCTACTTCTATGGTAGGTCTCTTCCCAGAATTCTCCTGCTACTTCTGTGGTAGGTCTCTTCCCGGAATTCTCCTGATGCAGCTGTTCTATGTCTCATCACAGAATTCTGTTGCTGCTTTACTTCTGCTGTGGTCTAGAAACATAGAATCATAGAGTAGGCAAATTAAGGCAGAAAGAATCAAATACCATATCCTTGGCTACACGAAGCACCTCATTAACAATATTGAGCCTTAGTCCTTTGGATTAACTGACGGGCATCACTGCCATCACAAAAATAGTGTCTTTTAATATAATTCCAGGAGGACTGAGGTCAGATGATTTGAGACCAGTAAAAATGATGGAGAGATTGGTGGTAACATCCTTGATGATGCGAAATGAAACATGAGCTAGCAATGGACTTCCAGAGTCATCAATTCCCATGAAAAGGAAGCTCAATGCAGGAATAACAAACTCCCTTGGCACTACAGTTCAGAGATGGCTGGGAAAGTAGCTTCTACATTCGTGCATAGCAATGGCTTCAGCTATTTTATCATAACTAGTAGTCAGTACACATGTAGAGCACAGGGAGCTGTTTGTGCCCAACTTAAAGTCAGCAGATTAAAGCTGAACCACAGTCTTCACAGGACTGACAGACTCAACAACCAAAGCAGATGCAATTTTTGCAGATTCTGTACTTTTAGCCACTTCATTTAACACTGTTTTTAGAGTAGAAGACTCTGACACAGTAGTGGTTGAAGTTTGGGATGTATGAAAAACTTTAAAGACTCTAACTCCTTAATCAGAGTGAGTGAAGAAGTTTTAATCCTTCACTGCAGAGACTGAATGCAGCTTTGACTGTGATACCTGAAGAAAGATAGCTCACCAGATTTTTGAATTTGTTAGAACAGACAAAGCCAAAGTATACAGTGCAATGATGACCTCTGTTATGCAGACTAGCAGTCTCCTGGAATATCATATAAGACATATTGAAGGCCTTCATTACAATTACAAGGACATGTTGCTTAAATATAAGATATAGATACAGTGGATATAAAAAGTGTACATGCCCCTGTTAAAATGCCAGTTTTTTGTAATATAAAAAATTAGACAACAATAAATAATTTCAAAACTTTTCCCACCTTTAATGTAGCTATAACCTGTACAATTCACTTGAAAAACAAACAAATCTGTTAGGGGAAAAATATAAAAAATAAAAACATACAATAAGCTGGTTGCATAAGTGTGCACACCCTTAAAGCACCTTTTCATTTAATTACAACATTTAGTCTTCTTGGGTAGCAGTCTATCAGCATGGCACATCTTGACTTGGCAATATTTGCCCACTCTTCCTTGCAAAAGCACTCCAAATCTGTCAGATTGGGAGGGCGTCTCTTGTGCATAGCCCTCTTCAGGTTACCCTACAGATATTCTAGTGGATTTAGGTCTGGGCTCTGGCTGGGCCATTCCAAAACTTTAATTTTCTTCTGGTGATGCCATTCTTTTGTTGATTTGGATGTATGCTTGGGGTCATTGTCGTGTTAAAAGGTGAAATTCCTCTTCATCTTCAGCTTTCTAGCAGACACCTAAAGGTTTTGGGCCAAATGTGACTGGTATTTGGAACTGTTCATAATTTCCTCCACCTTGACTAACGCCCTACTTCCAGCTGAAGAAAAGCAACCGCAAAGCATGATACTGCCACCACCATGCTTCACCGTGGAGATGGTGTTTTTTTGGTAATGGAAAGTGTTGTTTTTGCCCCAAACGTACCTTTTGGAATTGTGGCCAAAAAGTTCAGCCTTGGTCTCATCAGACCATTACTACTATTCTCGCATGTGTTTACATTTCACATTTATGTATATGCAATATTGTTGTCACATGTATATGAATTGTTTTTTATATTATGACTTGTAATTGTTGACACAACTGGGTCATATTTTATATATTTTTTGTTTGAGCCGTTTTGGTGCCATTTTTACTATTTAATTGAATGACACAGTCAATTTATTGTTCTGATGAAGCTCGCTTAGCGAGTGAAAGCGCTCAACTTTTGTTATTAAACATCTTTGGTTTTACGAACAGCGTCTACTTTTTCAGCTGTACTTATCTGTGAGAGGTGGCAGCTAGCGTTTTGGTACAGCTGCCTATTGTCTTGGTTTTTGTTTATCCAAATCGCTTTCTTTTCTGGTGTTGGTATGAGTTCCCCTCACAGTTTTATCAGCAGCACCCCACCCGACCATTGTAAGGAGTTGTCTTGCCTCCGAGCTGAGGTTTCTTCCTTGCACGGGGAGGTTGCGAAAATTTTGGAGCTGTTTGGAAAATTTACTGCTGACAAGAGCTCGTTGTTGAGTTCTACTGGAATTAAACTGTCTGAGTCTAAAGCTACGAGTGCGTTCGTGGATCGAAGGCAGTTACAGGAGGATGTGCCTAACTCACATTCTAACATGGACGATAAGGAAGAGTCGCCCTCCACATCCTCACCTGAAATTCCCAACGGACAAGGATATGGGCCAGTTACGAACTGTGAGATCGATTTACCTGGGTCTGCAGTTCTGATGGACAATATCAGGACCGATGTTTCGGATTTCACATTCGATTTTTCATTTGGTAACTTTGCAGAGGAAGCGAGACGCACAGGCGCTAGACCTAAACACTCGCAACCCCCTCGCACATACGCTTATGTGTCTGGGGAAAAAAAACAGCTTAAAGGTACTGTTCCTGTTTCAGTTAATAATTCAAATCCTAGCACTGATAAAGCGACTTCATATAAACAGAAAGCTTTACAGGACTTTTTTTGAGTTTGATTGTAAATTTGATAACATGCCTGCGGGCAAGTCTCAAAGTTTTAGTCGTGCCTCAAAAGGCACATTAAGGGACTACATTTACCTTTTTGGTAAAAAGTTGAATACTATCAATGCCTTAAAACTCGACAACGCATACTTAAATCATTGCATAACTGTTAAAATTGTCCCGATGGGATTGAGGTTTTTTAAACTGCCTTTGGGCATTGATATTAATGTTGATGTTGAAATTGAATTCAATGCTTTATTTGATTCTTTTGGGGTGGAGTTTATGAAACTTCTGATTAAGCATAATGACATGAAACTTTGTAAATGTATCACTGAGGTAGAGAATTTGAACAATATTATCACACAGGATCTCGCGTTCGCACAATGGGAGAAGTTATATTTCAAACAGTTTTCCCTTGCTGAAGATAGGGCCAAAAAGACTTTTGAACGCAAACACAAAAAAATTCAGAGAGATAAAGACCAGTACAGCAGACATATTTGCTACAAATGGAGTAGTAATAAACTAGTCACAGAGAATGTTTCTCAGGGTAGACACTCAGCGTATTATCAAAAGGTAGATGACTTGGAGCAGGATTTTTTTCAATCACCCAAGAAAAAGACTCAGGGGAATTGGAGAAAGGGGGGAAAATGGAGAAAGAAGTATTGAATAGTCCTTCTTCCCTAGTTGGGTTTGGTGACATCCGGATTAATTCCAACCAACAGGACATAGTTGTAGTTGATGATGTGATTAGTGAGTACAAAAACTTCAAAATTTTCAATTACAGTAATGTCAGGTTGGAAATTGCTCACTTCAGCCTTTTTTCAAAAGGCTTGAAATTTATACCAACCCCTGGATTTCGTGTAGTTGATACTATACTTGAATTTAAAAAATACACTAGGAAGCTTAATCTAGCCATTATGTTCAACAACAAAGCTAGTTCTAAAGATGTAAGTGGCACTTGTTTAAAGAAAAAAAGCACTTTTATTCCTAGCAATAACCCCTGTATTTCTGCCTTTGACAAAAAGGTTACTAAGGAGATCTATACTCTCAATAGGAATATTCGCAATAAAAAGAATCATAAAGTATTCACTAATTTAACTAAAGAAGAAAATTTAATTCTTAATGATCTTATGTATGATCATGGCACCAGAATCATGAAGCCTGACAAAGGGGGTGGCATTGTCATTTTTGATGCCACTACGTATAGTGCTAATATACATAATATACTTCATGCTTCTGGCAATTATGCCGTAGCTTCTTTAAATGAAGTGAATATTGCCTACAGAAGAATTGACATGTACCTAGAAGATTACATGTTGGAACAAAGAATTTCTGAAGAGCATTTTGAATTCATGAAAGTTGAATTTCCCACCTTAGCCACTATAGTTGGCATTCCTAAAGTGCATAAGGATCATTTGAATCCCCCATTTCGCCCAATAATCTCAGGCAGTAAAGCCAAGACCTTTCCGATCGGTGTAGTTATAGACACCACTCTGAAATTCATTTATGACCAACTCAATCATTTGGTCAAAGACTCTTGGGAATTTTTAAGAAACTTCCCCGTCAACACAGATAAGAAAAACTTGATATTCAGTTCTATTGATGTTATTGATTTATTCAGTAGCATACCGATTGAGGAAGGGCTAGAAGCATTTTCTAGAAGCCTGAGAAAACACACTAAGTTCAGCTGGGACAAAATATCTGTTTTTGTTGAACTTATGAGTATTGTGTTGGAAAATAATTTCATATTTTACGAGGGTGAAATATTCAGGCAAACCAGAGGTGTAGCTATGGGAGCGGCTTGCGCTCCCATTTTTGCCAATCTGGTAATGCTAGACTGGGAGAAGAACCATGTTTTCAATTGTAAATATTTTGACAACATTGTTTACTATTCCCGTTACCTCAACGACATCTACATTTTATGGAAGGGCAACAGTAACACTTTTGACTGCTTTATCTGCTATTTGAATTCAAGTAGCAGCTTTTTAAATTTCACTTCCACCCATAGCAGCACTGCGGTACCCTATTTAGACACCTTTATCACTGTTGATCATGACGGTTTTAAATCTACGGTATACAGGAAGGCAACTTTTACGAATTCCTATTTAGATTATAATAGTTACCATCCTACCAATTTGAAAAGAAACATTTTTAAAGGGCAATGTATTAGGGCCATCAGGATGACCTCCAAATACCAAGACATGGTAAACGAGCTGAGGTTCATCACTGGTCTTTTTAATGAAAGAGATTATGACATTGATATGTTGGAAGACATTGCCTCTTATGTGATTAGTCAATGGGGGTTAAAGTATTCCCCTTTGCTGGGTGCTAGAAGTTGTCTTCCAGCCGACCTTAACGATAATACTAAGTCGGCAGCGGGAAACATTGTTTCCGCAGGTACACACATAAATTTATGTACTGACGGTACTAATTGCTTCCGCAGTGCTCTTATAGTTGAATATGGCCCTTACAGTCAAGAGCTTAAAAATATAGTGTTTAGGAATTGGCATATTTTAACAACAACACAAGATATTATTGATATTGTCGGTTCCAAACCCAATTTTGTATTTAAAATGGGTAAAAATATTAAACACATTCTGGAAAGTGAGAATTTACTCAATTTTCACAAAGGGTCCAACACTTCAAAATGTGGCACTTGCCATCAGTGCTCACATATTTATGACTTCAGTAGTATAATTTTGAACAACATCAATCATACTAAAGTCTATTTATCTAAGGGCAATTTTAAATCAACTATGCTAGTCTATATTGCACTCTGCTCTATCTGTCAATCCTATTATATAGGAAAGACTGAAAGGCAATTTAGGCAGAGGATCTATTCTCATTTGTATTGCATCAGAAAGAAGGACACAAAGAATGCCCTTTATAGGCATATTTCGGAACACGGAACTGATCATGTTTTTAAGTTTGGTATTTTGGAGTTGCTTAGGAATAAACCTAGGGGAGGGAATCATAAAAACTTTTTGGCTTTCAGGGAATTATGGTGGCAGGTTTTTACCAATGCCACCACACCCCCAGGGATTAATGATTACCTGTCAATCAAACCGCTTCTCCTTTTAGACTAAACAGTTTAATTACTACTATTCTCGCATGTGTTTACATTTCACATTTATGTATATGCAATATTGTTGTCACATGTATATGAATTGTTTTTTATATTATGACTTGTAATTGTTGACACAACTGGGTCATATTTTATATATTTTTTGTTTGAGCCATTTTGGCGCCATTTTTACTATTTAATTGAATGACACAGTCAATTTATTGTTCTGATGAAGCTCGCTTAGCGAGTGAAAGCGCTCAACTTTTGTTATTAAACACTTTTGGTTTTACGAACAGCATCTACTTCTTCAGCTAGATTTATCTGTGAGAGGTGGCAGCTAGCGTTTTGGTACAGCTGCCTATTGTCTTGGTTTTTGTTTATCCAAATCGCTTTCTTTTTTGGTCTCATCAGACCATAACACATTTTCCCACATGCTTTTGGGAGACTTGATGTATTGTTTTGCAGATTTTAGCTGTGCCTGGTTGTTTTTCTGTGTAAGAAAAAGCTTCCATCTTGCAACATTACCCCATAGCCCAGACATATGGAGAATATGGGAGATCATTGTCACATGTAGTACACAACCAGTACTTGCCAGAATTTCCTGCAGCTCCTTCAGTGTTGCTGTAGGTCACTTGACAGCCTCCCTGACCAGTTTTCGTCTTGTCTTTTCATCAGTTCTGGAGGGACATCCAGTTATTTGCAATGTCACTGTATCCCATATTTTTCCACTTTTTGATGAATGTCTTCACTGTGATCCATAGTATATCCAGTGTTGTGGAAATTTTTTTGTACCCTTCTCCTGACTCATACCTTTCAACAATGAGATCCCTTTGATGCTTTGTAAGCTCTCAGTGAACCATGACTTTTGTTGTAGCAGGCAACTGAGTAAATGTCAGGAAAATCCTACTAGGACAGCTGAACTTTATTTGGCATTAATCAGAGTATCTTTAATTGATGGCAGGTGTGTACCCAAAAAGACTGAATGCTGTAATTAAATCAAAAGGTGCTTTAACAAAGTATTAGTTTAAGTGCACATTTATGCAACCAGCTTATTGTACATTTTTTTTATTTTTTTATATTTTTCCCCTAACAGATTTGTTTGTTTTCAGTATGGGTTATAGGTCACATGGGAAAACTTTTGAAATTATTTATTATGGTCTCATTTTTTTATATCACAAAAACCTGGCATTTTAATAGGGGTGTGTAAACTTTTTATATCCACTGTATACATGATTTTACCTAGGAAATTTATAAACTAATTCATTTTTAGTGATTTACCCACATTACAGTGGGTAACAGAGACTACCTGCTCCTTACTTTCACACTCAGGATAGCTTGTATTCAATGCTTTCTGGACAACTATTGCATCTGAGGCAGAAAGAAGTCCCCATTTTGCAATCATCAGCAAACTTGGTGAGACATAGCCTATTGTTCCCAAACTGTGCATCTGAAAAGAAGATCATAGAGAATTGGAGTAAAGTCTGAACTATGTGCTACCCTCAGTGGTAGTTTGAAACTGTGAAAAGTGTTGAACTATACTGGTCAGCTGGATTCTTCTCAAAAGCCAGCTGTTATTCAGCCTGACTATGTGTGCATTGACCACAGGTTCAATAAGTATTTCCTTCATGAGGGATATTATCAAAAGCTGTTGCAATTTGTGGTATGCTATTTGTGCATTTAACCATTTTCCAGGGCAACTACAACCTCCTTAAAATGGTTGTGACAAAGGAGGAACTTCCAGCACAGCTATCTGGAATTTTGTAAATAATTATATGTCATTTTTGAATATCAGCATGATTTATATAGAAGTGTAACAAAGGGGGATACTGCCAGCACAGCTATCTGGAAGTTTGTAAATAATTACATGTCACTGGTGAATATCAAAATGATTTGTGTAAGATGCTTGTGTTACAACTGTATTAGAACTGTATGTTATGTGTACATCAAACTTGTGTGTACAGACATGTGCGTTGAAAAGGGTTTGTAAAGTACTGAACTTAAAGATGTATCCACAGTGTGCCCTGCTGGAAGAGAGAAGAAATGTACATACACTATTGTAACTGTTTAAATGTATACATTTTAAAAGTAGAAACTGGAAAACAGGAAGTAAACCTCAGTCTAGTAAATTTCAGAAAAAAAAGCTGAAATTAATTTATGGTAGCAAGGAGACACAATGTCTGTGCTGAGAAGCTTTCTGTATTGTCTTGGAAGTGTTTTACTGTTTTATGACATCCAGCATTTGCCAAACATCTGAGGAAAAGCCCTTGTCTATGTATTTTTACAGGTAGATGCTAAATGCTACCAGCTGTCAACAATGGTTGTGTTGGGCCTGGGGACTAGAAGTCAGATTACAAGAAATTATGTCATTTTGCAAGCTAGCCCAGCAATAATATTTGAGATATTAACTTGAGAACTCTCTGAGAAAGACAGAGCATTCTGTATGTGGTCTTGGACCTGACAAGAAGATCCGTTTACCACACATTTGCCTTACTCTGATGAAGTAAGTTACCAGTGAATAGTATAATTCTCTTAGCTATAATCTGGAATATAGCAAAACTTAATTTCGATATTTTTATTTATTTATTTGAGACTGTCATGAAATGTTGTTTTAAATATTTCCTGTGATTTTGAACTCTGACGTCACTGCAAATATATATTTAGTATTGACTTGTTATTTTATTATTTATTATTAAATACATTTAAACCTTTCATTGTGGCTGATCTGTGGAGAGATATTTAAGTTCTGAGAGTACTTGCATATTTATTTGGTGACACTGTGGGCCACTCCTAATAGCCTAGCTCGTGGTCAAACCGTCATTTGTATTGATAGTAACATTACACAGTAAGATTATACACCCTTTTTTAAGGGCCTTAAAGGAGCTGAGAAGGAGCTGGCTGGTGGCAGTGATAACTGCCTTATAGTCTGGGCAAAAGGGGGAATAGCTAGTAAACTTGTGCCAGCCTTTTCCAGGTGTGTGTGTGTGTGTGTGTGTGTGTGTGTGTGCGTGTATAAATCGAACCTCAAAGACTGTGTGTGTCAGCTACTTGGGCAGGGACAAAAAGCACTGGTTGGACAGAGAGGGTGCTGGAGGTCTTGGCTTGGCCACTCAGCAGAGATATCAACTCTATAGTGTGCCAGTGGGGAGTCTTATTGGGGATCTGGAGAAAGAGGGAGAAACCAGCCTCTGACTGACTGTGGTCTCTGTGTGCTCTTAAGGGAAATTGCACTTGATACAGAAAGCTGCATCCACAAATATTGTGTGTGTGCCTGTCATCCTTTCAGTGTACATTCCCTTCTGGTGTCAGTGGTGAGGATTGAGGATCCTTGATTACTGGTACAGTGGTGGGGCATCACAGTGGTAATCAAAATTTAGTAGGCATGGCTTTCCTTAACAAATGCATAGTGGTTCTTATACAGAAGAAATAAACTATGACATTCTGGACATGCTCCTCAATGATCCTCTATAATACCCTTTTCCCAGGTTGCCTATAAAAATAAAGGGTTTGTCGTTCTTTGTGTTCATTATAGATTCAAACCTATAAAAAGGTATTATAGTTTTGGGTAAGCTAGTGCTGAGGCTTTGAACACATTTTAAAGGAGGTTACTAGATTATATTTTATGACACTGATGAAACTTCTTAGCAATGAAAGACATGAACTGAAATGTATGCTTATTAAAAGTAATAACAAAAGCTTGCCTGATAGAATTATGCATTTAAAGGGGAAACTGTTAGCTTATTTGGGATAACAGAGTAATTCAGCACTTGTGCTCAGCTGATAGATTCAAGATTGCCTGTATCACATTTGCTTCAACATAATTTGTCAGGGTGGCATTTGCTTATGATGTGCTGTTCTCTCCATATTTATGGGTTTATGGGTAATTTATGCCCAATGAGTATAGCTTTGTAATATCCAAAACGCACCTTAAGCTTATAATATCCTGGTTAAAGAGTGAAATATTTTTTTTTTTTGTATTGTACTATTTGTTACTTTTCTGGGATGCAGTCCCCTTATAGTGAAACTAATAGAGGTAGAAATGGGAAAAAGTTAATATTTTGCTTTTTATATTGTAGTGCATTTGCTCAGTTTCTGTACTGACATGAGTACATATAAAGATTTATGTACTCAGACTGTCAGTTTTGAGCAACTTTGCCAGGAAATATTCTCTCAAGGCATGTAGTGTCAAGGAATCAGAGTAGATCTATAATTCATTTTGATAGAATGCAAGAGTACTGTTTGCCATTTCAATTTAAGCATCACAGTTTATTAATTAAATTACATATTTAACATATGCTAATAAAACTTTGGCATCACTGTATAATCAAACTGTCAGACTAATTTAAAAACAGTGCAGTGAGCAAATGCCAAACTGTTGTCTTGCCTGGGATACAGGTACAAAATGCAGTAGTCTGTACACAGATGTTTGCCAAACACATTCATCACAATTTCTTGATTTAGGCAAATAACTAAACACTGTCATCCATCAACTGATTGAAAAATGATGAAAGAACAAAATTCCAACTGTACTAAATGTTAAAAAAAGAACAAATTACACTTTTCTTTTACAATTCCTTATGCTTTATATGTGTTTATTTTTATTTTGAATGTGTTAACCAGGGTAGAGCATTGATCCCATTGGACTTGTTTTAGTCTAAGCCTGTGGATAAACATATATACATGGTATTATATAGAGAGTGAATGTAAAATGTAATACTTAAATGCATTATAAACAAAATGAATATCAGAGTTGGCTAGAGGGTATAAAGACAAGTTACTTGACATCATATACAGAGTGATTGACACACCACAATATGTATATGCCTTATATACAGAGTATGTATATCAGAGTTGACATCATACCTCCCAACTGTCCAGATCTTCACAGAATGTTCTGATTTTTGTCTCATATTTTTGGTCTGTTCCTCATAAAAGTTTTGGTTTTCTGGCAAATCATTGATGACTGAAATTACTGAATAATGACTTATCTTCAGAAAATTCATGCTAACATAAATCCTGTTATTGTAGCAACTTTCTAAGTTTATAGGAGCAGTATTTAAAATATGTCCCTATTTTTGCACCTTTGTACACCATTATTTTAGGCTTTGTCCAGATTTTTCACACTAAGAGATTGAGTGGTACGATCGGTGTGCTAAAAGAATCACAATGAAAAGTCAAGTCAGAACAAGGTATGAAGAGGGAAAAGGGGAAGAAGAGGAGGAAGAGGAGGAGGTTAAGTTACATGAGCAAAGAGAGTGAGAACATTTGCATTTTTCTTGCAATGTGCATTTAATTCTTATAGGAAAATGGGGTAAGAGGAATAATCTTTAAGAAGGGAAGGTAGAGATTCCCATAGTTTGGGACCAAAGACTATGAAAGCATGGTTTATGCACTTAAGCCTAGTTTGGGGGCTTTGGAGGACCTGAGTGTTTAAGAATTTTAAGGCTGTATGTTGGTGCATCTCCCAATAGTCCAGAGATAATCGGGGAGTCTCATTCATAAGTGTAAACAGCTGAGAGGTGAGCAAAAAAGTCAACATGTTGTTTCACAGATAGACATTTAGTTTTCTCATTGGTTTTGTGGTGATGCTCATTTCCTGGGAAGAGAGTGATGAATGTGTATATGGGGTTTGCAGAGGTTTGAACGGTGGATGCATTTCTGTTAGAGGTTGCAACAATCAGATATACACCATATTCTAACTGAGCCAGTAAAATACCCTTACATATAGCATTAGAAAAAGTCTGGAAAGAAAAAGGAAGATCCTATTAGACTAGAATAGGGCAGAGAGTTGATTTTTTGGGTTTTTTTGTATAGTCCAGGCGAATATGAAGATATAGGAAAGGATCCAACCAAATCCCTAGGTATTGGAATGTACTAAAACAATGAGTAAAAATGTCACACAGAAAAAAACAATCAGTAAAAAACAAAAGAAAGCTCTAGCAAGGGTAAACTTTCCACTGTGTTATTCCTTAAACCTCTTGTATTAGAGGGAACATGGGATATATGCAAATGACCCTTCAAGGATATCAGGTGTTTCAGCTACATGGCACTTCTGAATATCCATGACTTTTTTTTTCTTTTTATGGACAAATATAGGCCAATAAAGCCAAACTACACTAACTGTGGACATGCATGTCTCAGTCTTCTTATGGAATAATCAGCACAACATAAGTGGAATGTTTGGCTAACATTTAGAAAAACAGAGTAGTCATACCCAGCTGATATCCATAACCATTAGGGTGTCTGCAAAATATCCCAACCAACAAACTAAAACAATGAGTAAAAAGGTCACACAGGAAACCCAATCAGTAAAAACAAAAATAAAAATCTAGCAAGGCTAAACTTTCCACTGTGTGATCCCTTAAACCTCTTGTATTACAGTCAACATGGGATATATGCAAATGACCCTTTAAGGACATCAGGGTTTTTTTCTTTTTATGGACAAATTCACGCCAATAAAGCCAAACCCACTAGCTGTGGATGGATAAGCATGTTTCAGCCTTCATACACTGAATGGTTATGGAGATCAGCTGGATATGACAACCCTGTGTTTCTAAAGGTTAGCCAAACATTCCACTTATGCTGTGCTGATGATCCAGTAAGAAGGCTGAATGTCCTTAAAGGGTCATTTGCATATATCCCATTTTGCCTCTAATGCAAGAGGTTTAAGGAATCACACAGTTGAAAGTTTAGCCTTGTTAGGTCTTGGAATGTGATAACATTTTCAATACTGTTATTCAGATGATCAAGGATTTGCAGAGGTCTGGAAACAAAAGTGACCTTTTACCTAGTACCAAATGGTATTCTTTTTGTTTTAGAGGAGTTATGCAATAATTGTTTGCCACTGACCCATCACAAAAGGGCATGCACATCAGCCATGAGTTCAAGTTCAGGAGAGGAGAGTGAAAATGGTTTGATAGGAAAGGGACCACATCATCATCATCACCATAAAGCAGGATGGGGTAAGGCAAGAGGGAGTTTGATAATGTAGATATAAAAGAGGTGAGGTGGCAGAATAGATCCTTGGAGGATGCCTTTCTGTGGAGGCACTGATGAAGACATTGATGAGATAAAATACACTGAAAAGAGTATACTTATCTGCACCTTTTCACCTTTTCCTTATCTGAAGATTTTCCATAGGTGTGCTTGTAGTGTATGTCTGGGCATGCTTTTGCATTCTGTAACAGACCAACATCTTGTTTAGACTGGGTTTCACTGCTTTGCACCCATTGGCTCTCAGTAAAGGCTCTGTTGTCCCCCTGACTCAGTAAAGGATAAAACCTAGAAAATGGATATATGGCTGGATAAAAAAGAGGAAAGAGGTATAGTGCCTTGGGTCAAAAGAATAAAAGGGTTATTTCCCTGATTAATTAATTCAGAGAAAAGCCTTTTTACTGACTCAGGTGTGATGCCCAGCTTTCACTCTATGAAATCTACTTCTCTTGAGAAATATAAAGCTTAACGTGCCCCAAGTCACTCTTCGGATGCTGTCAACTGCTCTGAAATTGTCCGGAGTTCAGTTTAACAAAGAAAGTGCCATATTTGGTCATGTCATACTCTGAAATGTCAGATTATCAAGGTCTTGTCTCCTTGGTTTTGTTTTATCATCTTCTGTGGATACAAATCATAGGACCTTACTGGACTAATGGCCAAGGGACTTTTTAAGCCTAACCATTCAAGCAGAGTCCAAGGACTAGAATGGGTTTGTTATATGTCTGTGCATTAGGGCATCTGCAAAGCTGCTCTGTCCTTAACAGATATGGGTGAGAATACAGGGCTGAATTTGCAATTTTCCATCCATTGGTTCAAACTGCATTTGGGTAGGCGTAAGGCAGAGTTCTTCATAGGAATGGAGAGTCTGCTTCACAGAAAGCCTAATCTCTGAGATATATACCTGTCCCTCCAACATGTTTTGTTTATGTCAAAGACAAGTTTTAGAGTCATGAATTTGAGAATGGCTTGTAGGCTAGACATAGACGGTCCCTCAGTAGTCTGTAGGAGATCGAGTACAGGGACAGGGCTTTGAGGTGGTCCACATAAGACATGTTATTTACACCCTGAATTCTTTTATTGAAGAACCCCCATGTCTCTAGCTGTTGCAGATGTCTGGTCAGATACATGCCAAAGGGTGCATTCTACTGAATTATTGGTCTATTGAGGGTTGAGTATAGTAGGACTGTGATCTCCTTACATCTGGATTCTATGTTCTTACTTCTAAGTTGTACTATGTAGAAATATTTTTTCACCATCATGGACACATAGTGATTGAAGTTTAGTTAGGGGCATGTTATCAATTTGCAGGGGTGGTTGTCTTTCCAAAGGGTACAATTATGCATTTTTGCATTGAGTTTTAGGGCATGGCTCAGACAACAGTGGTCGGTCTGTGTCAAACCCTCTTTGAGGATATCTACATCTCTGGGGAAATTCGATGATTGCACCCAACATGCAGTTGTCAGCAAATACGGTGAGACAAAATCTATCTAGATTTGCCTTGATTTCAGAGAAGTATATTCCAAACAGGAGAAGTTCCAGTACCAAGGCCGGTAGGACACCACTAGTAAAGCCTCTTGGTGGAGGTGGGTTTCCGCACCCTAACTTCAAAGGTTCATAGGCAGAAGCCAAAAAACCCTATTCAAAATTTCCCTCTAGCCTCAGGGAACGCAAGACAAGACAGATCAGGAGAGAATTTGTGTCTGTCTGTCTGATTATCTAGGTTTATGTTGAAGGTGCCCAAGGTGTTACTCTGCTTGACATGCAGTGTCAGGTGAGGGATACATTGGGATATGAATCTATCATGCCAACGTGTCTGATTTATCTGCTGATAAAGTTTAGTTCCTTTAACCAAGTATGTGATGTACCATTAGATTTACAGAGGAAGAGGAGATCAAATAACTTTGGATCTTACATGGTACAAAAGACTAGACGTATAACTCTACTGAGAAATCTGTAAGAGACTGAGTATAGAGAAAGGGCTTCCAATCTGCCCTAAGATTTCTGAGGCCACTGATATTTTTAGTTATGAATCTGTGACATCTCTCAAGTTGTGTGATAAGTTTAGATAAATACATGCCAAAAGGTGTGTTATATTCAATAATGGGTCTGATACGATATGAGTAAAGGGAAGTTAAGCCTTCTTGGATCTAGTGGAGATGCCTTTGGAAATGATATGGGACAACTAAAAGGCTATCCAAGTTAGTGTGGACACATGATGCTCAAATGATAAGGAATTATCAACAAGCGTACACAGATCCCTTACAACAATGTCTGATTTAGGGAGTGCATCTCCTATATGGTGTGTAACTGTTATGTCTACCAAAATGAATGATGCTACATTTTTTTACATTTAGATTGAGTCCATTGTCCTTACACCAATTGTTAACATGGTATAAGCAGTATTGGGACATCTGTGTGTCAGATAAAGATCGAATAACAATACCAAATTTGCAGTCAGTTAGTTAACCATATGCCAGAAGTACTGGCCTGAAGGTCGAAGAGATATATGCCAAATAAGAGAGGACCCAAAACTGAGCCTTGTGGTTTACCACTGGTAGCTGATTTGTTTTCAGAAGTAGCACCTGCTACTCTAACCATGTGGGTTGTCTCAGAAAACCAGTTAGCTATCCATCATACAATATACAGATTTATATTCAGGTTTACAAGTCTATCAATAATGCTTGCATTGGGGAATAGTGTCAAAGGCCCTGACCAGGCCCAGATATGCCATATGCACCACATAACCACAATCCACTGCTTTTGTTGCTTTTTCAATTAGATTAATGAGGTTTAAGAAAGCAGGACCATCCTTTGATAAAGCCAAATTGATGAGGTTCCAGGGCTAAGAGATTTTCAATGTCCCAATTACAGAAGTCTGAGGTAATGAACTCCATAGCTTTACATATGAGGCTAATGTGTCCTATCCTCAAGTCATTTGGCTATCCATAGGGTAACATAGGGATTTAGGCCTAAAATTGTGAGTTTGTCTATAATATCCAAGTGAGGTGTTATGTCCAACACCTTTGCCAGGTCGAGGTAGGCAGTATGCACCATTTGCCCTTGCCTATGGCTCTATTGACTAGTTCTCAAAGATGTCCACCAAGTTTAGCAGGCGTGACCTGCCCTTGATGAAACCAAACTGAGATGGGTCCAGTCTTTGAAGATTTTCTATGCCTTTATTTATCAGGTCCGTGATAATTCTTTTCATGGCCTTGCATATAAGACTAGTCAAATTTGTGGGTCTGTAGTTCCTTTGTGATGGTCTTCCTATGCATAGAGGGATGGCTGTTGCAGTCTTTCATTCCCTAGGAACGAAGCCTGTCTGAAGACAGTAGCTGACAAGAGATTCCAGTAGGTCTGACAGGTCAGGTTTAAAGCTATGTATGGGTCATTCTAAGATGTTATGAAGTACAAGCGATGCAGTGTTTTTAGCTTTGGAGAGAGCATTAAGTGCCTGTTCTTTACTGCAAGTTGAGGGAAAAATGCTAAAGGGTGTTTCCTGGAGGGTGACTGGAGGTGTTAGGGGGTGAAATTGGAGCTAAATTTATTGGACAGCAAATTTGCTATATTCTCCGGGTCTGGTACTATTAGTTTAGCACACTTGGGTGTTACTCTTCGGATTGCATACATAACTGAAAAATATTTTATGTTTATCCTTAGACAGGAAGGCTATTTTTACCTCAATGCTGGCTTTACTGGACTTGCTCAGTCCTCTGAGTTGCTTAGTAATACTGATGAGTTTTTTTTTCTTTTTTTCCCCTACTGGGCTTAGCCCTTCCTGTTTTTGGATGAGAAGTTCTTTATTTTGTTGTACAATCTATTTATAATGAGAGTCCACCAAATGGGCTTGTTTTGGAGTTTGTCCTTAAGTTTATTTCAGTTAGCCAATTGCTAAGTCAGTCATCTTCTCTTTCTATTGTAATATCATCTTTGGAGAAGGTAAAATGATGTTTCTATTCAGTTTGTACAGGGTTTCCATAAACACTTCTGCATATGCCACAGTGTTCTCTGATTTGGGGGATGGGGGCTTGGAATTTAGCTATGCCATCACTTAATAACAGGTAGCTAGCCTTAGAAATGTTCTTAATGGTTCTGGGGTTGGCTGGGAGTTCAAGTTTTATATTTATTTCAAGGCTGACCACTTTGTGATTTGACCTGATCATTAAGGACATTCCCTCATATTTGTGAGTACCAGATGCAGGATATTTGCACCCCTAGTAGGTGTGAGACTACCTGATCAATGGTGTTTGCACTGACAAAATTCAGTAATCTTTGAGCCTGTATGTTAGTGGTTGTGTATGTATCCCAGTTTATGGTGGGATGGTTGAATTCACCCATGAATATGGTGTAGGACTCAATGGTGAGTGACTTCAGTACATTCAGGTACATGGTATGGTTATAGTGGGGCACAGACAAGGATCTTTAGCTAGCAAGGGTACAGTTTGGGACTTTATCTGAGGTTAGTTGGACATGGAATGGCTCAACATATCATATCGTTGGACCAGGAATGGCTCAGAATGTCATATCGTTGGACCAGGAATGGCTCAGTATGTCATATGGTTGGACCAGGAATGGCTCAACATGTCATATGGTTGGACCAGGAATGGCTCAACATGTCATATGGTTGGACCAGGAATGGCTCAACATGTCATATGGTTGGACCAGGAATGGCTCAACATGTCATATGGTTGGACCAGGAATGGCTCAACATGTCATATGGTTGGACCAGGAATGGCTCAACATGTCATATGGTTGGACCAGGAATGGCTCAACATGTCATATGGTTGGACCAGAAATGGCTCAGCATGTCATATGGTTGCACCAGGAATGGCTCAGGATGTCATATGGTTGCACCAGCCTTGAGATGTGCTTATTGTTTATGGAGAGTGATACACCTTCACCTCTTCTCCTTTTGTCTGTGGTAGCTAGTCTAAATGTGTGGACGGCACTATAGCTTTGAACTTTAAAGATGCTTTCTCAGTCTTTAAATCGTGGCTCAGTAACTGCACAGGTGTCAACACTCTGAAGGGTGAGGAGTGCTTTAAGGGAGTGGAGGTTCTTGTTGACACTCCTAGCACTAAGCAGTAACACCTTTAGTTTAGCATGAGTAGAATTTACAATGTCAGGTTTATCTGGTTGACATTGCCTATAAAAGGTACTATAGCGGTGATAATGTTTTGTCTGGTATCTCAAAGTCTAGTGGAAACAGGTGCAGATCATCCATGGCAAAGCAGTATAGTCTGTCAATCACAGCCACCCAAACTGACAAATATTGAACCCCCCCCCCCTTAGAATGACACTAGTAACTAAGCCTGTTGCTAGAGTCATACAGTTTTTATTGTATCATCCATGGGGAAGATAGAATGCTACTCATTGCTAGGCTCGTACCTACCTGGGAAACATAATCTGAAAGCTCTATCATGTTTCTCTTCATATAGTCCAGGAAGGTAGGTAGGTCATTAACAGTCACATAAACTATGACAGTCATAAGGGTGCTTGACGTTCAGTGTCCTGAGTACATGAGTGATCTTGTGGATCCTTGCCCATGATAGGCAACTGACCATGACTGTCATCTTGCACACCCTGGTGAGTGGGTCATTAGTGTGTCTCACAGTAGAGTCTCCAATGACCAGTATATTAGGTTGTGCAGTTATTTGCTTTAAGGTGCTAGAAGTTGGCAAATTGTGAGAAGTGATTGTAGGTCCCCTGGGGAGAGTTGTCTTTGCTGAGTGTTTGGGAGGTTGCTAATGACAGCATCTGGAAAGCCTTTGAGGTTTGGCTAGACTACATTTAAGAACCACAGCATATGGGAATTTTGTCTGATCCATTGTAGATGTAGTAGGTACATTACTGGCAACCTGTTTGGAGATATCAGTGTCCATATGTGAGAGCTTTGCCTCCAAAGACATAGCGTAATTACATCTCTCACATACTGTGTCAGTCTGTGTAAGGATAAGGTGGTTGTCAATAAACATGAGACAATTGCTACATTGTCTCACAATGCCATTTCCACCAGGCTGGCTGCAGAGACAGTAGGAAAGTGCACATCCATGGGTGCAGATCCTATTTTTTTCTGATCTAAAAGGGGTGATGCAACAAGTGTTTGTAACTAAGTAACTAAACTGTATGTTGTTTGACTGAGGGGAGAGATTTAGGATTGAGCTAAATAACTCTCTTGGGATAATCCTTCTCAGTGGCAAACTAGCTGCTCTCCACTCAGCTCGATACTTGAGAAAAAGGCAGCGGAAGTTTTATATGGAAAATTACAGCTCTAGGCGCCGACATCTGTACAGGGCAGTACAAACCTTTGCTACACAGCTCAGCGCAGATTATAGGAGATGAGTTAGAGAGGAACAGTAAACAGTACAAACCTTTGCTACACAGCTCAGCGCAGATTATAGGAGATGAGTTAGAGAGGAACAGTAAACAGTACAAACCTTTGCTACACAGCTCAGCGCAGATTATAGGAGATGAGTTAGAGAGGAACAGTAAACAGTACAAATGCAGTACAAATATATGTATACTCAAGGCTAAGATCCTCCAGCAATTCACAATGCTCTCACTACTGTGAGTTACACTGTAAGACTAAGGTCCCAGACCGAGTAAAATGCAAGCAGAAAAATGTAATAAATGAGGCGCGCACCTTACATCCTTTCACTATTGTGAGAGATACTGCAAGACTAAGGTCTCTAGTCCAAGTAAAATGCAAACTATAAAAATGCAGTAAAAACGTAATAAATGGGTCCCAGATCCTGCAGCATTCCACAATTTTGCGTGAAACTACAAGACTAAGGTCTGCAGACCAATTAAATATAAACAGCAAAAGTACAGTTGAAATGAGATAAATGAGTCTCAAATCCTGTAGAAATCCACAATTTTCTATTATGAATGATACTACAAGACTCTGGCTCCCAGACCAAATAAAACGCAAACTATAAAAATGCAGTAGAAATGTAATAAATGAGGTTCACATCCTGCAGCAATTCAACATTCTCTCACGTTTGTGTGATACTACAAGATTTAAGCCCCCAGACCAAGGAAAATGCAAACTACAAAAATACTGTAGTAATAAATGAGGCTCAGACTGAGCAACAATTCATAAATCTCTCACTGTTGTGAGGGATATTACAAGACCACAGCCCTACAAGACCACAGCCCCTAGACCAATTTAAAAATGTAAGCAGTTGACTTTTAGTTAAAACAAGGAAAATGCAGAGAAGAACGATCCTCTATTGATATTAACACTCTGAATATTGCACTGTGCAGTAATTGAATGGGATGAAATGAAACAGGGGCTAACTCCAGCTTTAAGAGTCTAATGTGAGTGCCTCATCAGTTTGAGCTGTCAGTGCCCAGTAAAATTTATACTGGGAGGAGCTTCCAAAGACTAATTTACAATGAGGCAGACAGATAAAAAGCCACCAAGTCTAAAAACGTAACAAGAATTGGACAAGTGGGTGGGAAAAGGCTAAAAATCAATGCAGTCAAACAGCTGATGTAAACTCAGATCTCTTGTTGCTGGGTAAAATGTAGGTGAATACCTTAAATACATAAACAGTTTTTCAGCTCCTCCCACTAATTAGTTAAATCAAATTTCAGTTCAAATGTCAAAGATATTCCTCATTTGTAGTCTTCATGTTAAAAGCCATTAAAAAAAATAACGTTTTCTTTCAGCAGCAGCAGCAACCTTTCCTGATCAATTTTGTGATTGTTCAACTCTGTCCACCAGAAAACTCTTACTGAAATGGGTGCTGGTTAGACACATTTAACAAATAACAATTCTATCTAAATTATCTCTGCCAGACAAAACTGACCAAAAGTCAAAGTAAAATTATTGTCATTCAGATATATATAAATACCAAACAAAATTCCGTATCTCTGGACTCAAATGTGCAGATATCACATAGACTTAAAGCTGGGCTTACACACAGGATATATTGTAATAAAATCAGGACTCGGGTAAGCAGTGTCTCAGTACTCATCACTCATTTCATGAAAATAATTAAAACATTAATTCTGAATGGCAGAATTACAGTATGAAAAAAAAAAATCCTTTGCTCATGTTCTGCTATAGTACCGAAAGCAAAATTTTGAAGAATGTAGCAGTTGTATATAGACTAATCATTCCTTGAATATTATATAAATATTTTACTTAAATGCTTATTTCAGTTACAAACAATTTAATAACATATTCCTTGTCTTAGATCTTCTTTCATGCATGTAAGACTGAGACAGAATATGTTCTACCCAGATAAGGAGTTCTTCCAGTGCTGAACATACTTGATGTGAAAGTAAACAGACCTTCGTTAATTACATCCCTTGTTTTATTTGCAAAAGCTGCACTGGACTTCAAAATTTAACAATGGTTGTAAGACTAGTTGTGTTAAGAATCCTTACCTTGGCCTCTGCATCTCATTCAGGTCCTTTAGATGACCCCTAAATTAAGAATTGCTAGAGTCCTTATTTTTGAACTGACAATTCATTTCTGATAAAGACTGTACTGCAATAGAAAAGTTGCTCCACACTTTAATATTCTGATAATGTTATGATAATATTTATGTGAAGGTAAGCACAGAGACAAACTCACCTTCAAATACAAATGAGTCTGCCTATATAAATAGGTACTGCTTGAGTGATTCTGAATAAATACTTTTGAAAAATAAGGAATATATCAATTTAAATTGTTATCAATTTAAAATGCAGCACACGCTGTTTTGGATAATGGCACATAACACACTGATTGTTTATTCATGGACTTGTTACCATGAAAGGCTGTTGACCCACAGACACTATTTTGTGTGCAGTGTGCAAGCCATTCACTCATTTGCATGGAAACAGCATTATAAAAAGACTTCTATCTCAGGCAAAGCAAGTTAGTGAAATAGTCTGGAAGGAAACTAAACAGCTAATGGATTCCTTTAACTGCTTCGCTGTTGGAGTCTGTCAACCAACATTTCCAGAGAATTCTTCATATTTTTATCTGCTGACGGTATATTGAAGAACAGCTTGTAGGCCTCTAGACATGATTCAAAGCACCTGCTACTTATTAATGCTACAGCGAGATTTACGGCTTACAGGATGGAAAAAGAATTCATCTTGGAATGTTCATATTCTCTTATTATTTGCATGCCCACATGTTTATTACTTGCTCTAGAAAAAATGTAAATTGCTTCCCTCTTGTTCTTGAATAATAAGATTATATGAACTGACCTGGACTTTATGAGATACTTATTTCTGCAATGAAGTGAATGTAGTGGGGTGTAATCTTGTAATTCACAGCTAGTGAATTGATTTTTGCTTACGCTGCCATAACTTGCTGAAACTGACTGCCTGGTTTGGAGCAATACACAGGCTTCTATCTTACTCTATAAATGCTTTAGGGCAGGATCCTTCCATAATTTGAACATGTAGTATGTCTTTTGATATATTGATTCCACTTAAAAAGTTAAGAGCTTGAATGAATTTAAAGAGTATGCTGTATTCAAAATGAAAATATTTAGGATCTTCCATTTATGTATGTTTATGAGATTTTTTTTCAATTAGTCATATTTATGTAAATACACACTGACAGACACAAACACACAAGCACACACACACCCACACACACACACCCACACACACACACACACACACACACACACACACACACACACACACACACACAAAACATGCAAACGTACACACAAACAGTACAGGGCAGGGTATGAAAATGATTTATCTGAAAGCAAGCATTCCTAATTTTAGTTATCACATTGCTTAATCTGCATTACTTTTCATGAAACACCAGAGCAATTCAACAAATATGACTGAAACCATGAATGTAAGTACAATGAAAAATATGATGCCTGAAATTCAAATGTATGTCATGATTTAGGTACTTCGTTCATCATTGATTTGTCAGAAAACCACAAATTTTATGAGGAACAGACCAAAAATGTGAGCCAAAAGCCTGGGCACTGTAAAAATCTGGACAGTTATGAGGTATGTCACATACTCAGATCTACACCACTCCAAATCTCCCAAGAGCAAGTCCTCAGTCCACTTTTCAGGGCCTAGAACATTGCTTTTATGGGGCCGAATAATATACCAACCTGCCTACTAGCCAGCCTGAAACAAGATCTTTCAAATCCCCTTATAGAGACTATTTGTTATCAGCCACCAAACAGGCATTGTGCAGGAAGAATGAAAGACAGTAACAGCCATCCCTCGGCACAATGGTAGTGGTGTCAACTTACCCAGATAATTATAGACCTATAAGTCTGACCAGCATCACTTGTAATGCTATGGAGATGATTATTATGAAATTAACAAATAAGGACACTGGTAATATACCAACTTTTGTCTCAAGCCAGTTTGGTTTTGCCATGGAGAGATCCTGCTTGTGTAACCTGGTCAGCTTCTTCAAGAAGGTTATTGAACCAATGCAAAAGAGCAAATCAATACACACTAAATTTCTAGAACTTGCAGAGATGTTTGACACCATTCAGTATTTAGGTATTGTTGATAAATTCTTACAGCTAAATCTTAATCCTTATGTAACTCATTGGATAATAAATTGGCTCAGAAATATAACCCAGGAGGTTAGGGTAGGTAGCTCTACCGCCTCCAAAAGGCCTGTTACTAGTGGTGTATCCCAGGGTTCGATCCTGGGCATCTTCTCTTAAGCATTTACTTCTCAAAGGACAAAGCTAATTTTAAGAGTTTATGGCTGACTGTAAGCATTATGCCATCACAAACTCTTCAGAGGACACCAAGATGCTCCTAGAGAGCCTAGCCCAAACCAACAGTTGGTATAAAAACCATGGACTAAAACTAGTTATACAATGATAGCTCATCAGTATTCAAAAATGTGAATGCTGATCGATCAGCCCAACCAGCATGTCCACTGTAAATCGAGCATATACCAATAAAAAAAAAGGCTGGTCACTGAAGTACCATTGAATGGCTAGAATTTTTTTCTGTTACTATATGGTACAGAGGCATATATCTCAACTATCCAAAGTTTTTCCTCATATGTTTCGTCTCTTCCTCCAAATATTTGTTTTTTTCCTTCAAATCACTGAAGAATGAAGTCACTAAATAAAGACATGTATTTCAGTTTCAGACTTCACATCCATCAGACAATGCACAATAATATAAATCTTACTATGCTTGCAGCTTTCTAAGTTTATAAGAGCAACATTTACAATCAGTCCCCATTTTGGTGCCTTTGTCCCCCCTTATTTATGGCTTTGTCCATGTTTCTTGAGCTAAGAGGTTGAGAGGTATGTATGGAGGGCATAGCAAACACAAGGAAAATCAGGAATGTTTTCCTTGCACTTCTGCCCTGTCTCTGTCATACTTCTAAACTGTCCAGATTTTATAATTTAAAAAAAAAGGCAACAGAGATCTTCAGGTATCAATTGCTAGAAGCATTAATACACTGTGTAAACATCCACCTCCTGCAAGGCATAACATGCTGACGTACTGTGCAAGGGTGGCAACATAAGTCCCATATCCATGCACAACACATCAATAAATGTGGAAGAATGCAGAAACAACATGAAGAATCATCACGGAGATGTACCCACAGCTGGCTTTGTTTAATCACAAGGGTTTTATCCTTGTGACTTTGCCAAAGCCCAAATCACTGAGACCACACTGCTGAAACAACATATGAACAAAACTGCACTCTACCGAGCCACGGAACACCAAACAAGGCAGTATGCTGCCATGTCTGGATCATACCTTTGTACAATTTAGTGCAATCTCAGACTTGGCATATAAAATTAGCAGGGGGTGTGGGGGTGCAGGGAGGCTTGCGCCCCTGCAAAAATATCAAATAAGGTAAGTGCTTAAGTGTACATATAAAAACTGTGTAGAATTTTGTTGGGATGTTTGGTAGCTGACATGGTGTTCTGTGGTTCAGTAGAGTGTAGCTTCATTCATAAGTTGTTTCGGCAGTGTGGTCTCGGTGATTTGGGCTTTGGCAAAGTGTAATTTCAATCTACAGAAGTAGACCCATATATATATATATATATATATATATATATATATATATATATATATATATATATTAATCTTCCAGCAACACTGATGCCTGGACCGTACCAGTGGTGCACTGTGAAAAAACACACTCCATAAATAGGAAGTAAATTGCATTGTTAGTGCTCATGATGCCAGTATGTGAAACTGGTTTGCTTTAGCTTGCACATCTCTGTCAGTTATACTGCTCTTTATTGAAGGTTAATAAACCTACATTAAAATTTACTTCTATTTGTGGAGTGCTGATATATATATATATATATATATATATATATATATATATATATATATATATATATATATATACTCTAGATGATGCAGTTTCCTACTTTAACCACTCGTTCCTAACCCTTCTCAATCAGCAAGCCCCCCTCAAACCAAACGTATCAAAACCAATCCCTGCCCATGGTTATCAAACGATACTAAACTAGCCTTGCACCAAAGGGACAAAAAAATGGAAACAATATCAAAAACATAAAAACTCCAACACCCTCCTAGAGTATAAGCAACTACAAAACTCTGCAAAAAAACTAATAATTAAAGATCACAAAGCCCACTACTCCAAACTCCAGTCCTTTCACTCAACAACTCCCAAACAATTCTGGGACTCCATCTCAACCATGCTGCATCCTGGCAATAAAGAAAACCCCTGCCCAAACCCCAGCATCTTCAACCTGAAACAGCCAGCCAGTTCAACTCATTCTTCACAGACTGCATAGCTAAACTATCAGCCTCCTTCCCACCCCCCTCCTCTGCCACCACCCCCTCCTGCCCCAACCACCACCCCAATCATCAACCTTCCTCCACATCCTTCTGCCTCAAGCCCATCCCCACAAGCACTGTAAAAAGACTTCTCCTCAAACTCAAACCCTGTCTCAATGCACCCGACAACCTTCCACCCACCTTCTTCAAACAATCTGCAGACAGCATTGCCTATCCCATCTCAATTCCTATAAATAGATACATACAAGAATCATACATCCCTTCTATCTGGCACCATGCTTACATTATCCCCCTCCACAAAGGTGGCAAAAATACTGATACCACCAACTTCAGGCCTATTGCCATCCTTTCCCCTCTTTCTAAAATACTAGAGAAAACAATACAAGCACAACTCATGGCACACCTAACACTAAACAATCTCCTCTCCCCTACCCAACATGGTTTCCGCCCTGGCCACAGCACCATGACTGTCCTTCTTTCCTTTCTTGAAATGATAAACCTCGAACGTGACTCAGGCAACTTTGTATCCACACTATTCCTAGATCTGTCAAAGGCCTTTGACACCATCTCACACACCCTACTTATATCCCAAATCTCCACCCTACACCTCTCTCCCACCACCATAACCTGGTTTTCCAGCTACTTGTCCAACCGCCAACACGCTGTCCAATGGAAAACCTCAAACTCCCCCTTCCTTCCCACACCCACAGGTGTCCCACAAGGTACTGTTCTTGGCCCTCTTCTATTCAACCTATTCATTAATAACTTTTACCAATCCATCCCAGACTCATCTATCATCCAATATGCAGATGACTCAACAGTCATCTGCTCAGCCTTCTCCCCCTCTGAGCTCCTAGCAAAAACCCAACTAGCCTTCTCCAAAACAGAAGCCTGGATGCAGTCTAACCATCTGGCACTAAATACAAACAAAACCAAACTAATGTTTTTTTTCCCCTACCAAAACCTCCATTGACAAATCTACATTTACCATAAAGAGCCAAAACAACACCCTCCTTGAAATCATTCCCAGCACCAAGCTTCTTGGCATCATTATTGATGAAGAACTAAAATTTGACACCCACATCTGCTCTGCAATCAAGAAAACACAGTAAAGTTAGGTCTTCTCTACAGACACAACCACTTCCTAAGCCCCTCTACCCATCAAACTCTTGCATCCACCTTCATACTCCCCTCCCTTATGTATGGTGGCCATCTTTTCACCAGTCTCCATCTTGGTCTCTGGTCCAAACTTGAATCCTGCTTCCACAAGATCTCCAAATTTGCAACCAATTCAGAAAAACTCATCCCAGCACTGCCACTCCCTCCTCACCCTCAACTGGCTTGAACTACCCAACTACCTCAGTTACCTACAACTCACCATTGCCCACAAGCTCATCTTTAAACCTGCCAACTGCCCAGCTCTTGCTACTTCCTTAAAACCTTACATTCCCAACTGCTCACTCAGATCCAAAAAAAATAAAATGTACTTCAGGTCCACAAACCTGCACAATCTCCTGGCCATCTGCTGTTGTCCCACTCCTTAGCTAAACAGTAGAACTCTCTCCCCCCACACCTATGCAACCTACCTAACCATACAAATTTCAAATCTCAGCTACTCTCTCATCTTTCTTCCAAATGGGAATGCCCATGCCACGCTTCAACTTAACCCCCCCCTCATTCCACCTTGCACTGACTCATCCAACTACCTCTACTATTACTTCATCCCACTCAAAACAATCCCTCCCCTACCAAAAACTAATTTTCACTCTAATATCTATTGTACTATACTCTCTAATCTCAATTATATACTATTACCCTCTCATAGGTTCATAGGTTCATAGGTTGATACTAGGCTATCTGCCCTAGGGCATTTACAAGCCTAGCCAGAGTGTGTTTGGCTTTCGCCACCCTATTAAATGAGTTTACTGTGCCCTTTTAAGGTTAGCTTACTGTGCCTCTGTCTAGTAGTGACACAGAAGTGCTCCCCGGGGTAAACCTATGATCTCCCATCCACTCGTCAAGATTCCTCTTGAAGAGAGTCAGTGAGGGGCTCTGCCTGACATGGACCAGGATTCTCTTCCAGAGTGATGGGAGCCTCTGGGTTATAAATCTGTCCCTCCAGCATGTCCTATTAATTTCTGTGCTGAGGTTCAAGTCCCTCGAGCAAGTAGCTCTAAGGGATTTGGATTTTCTGAGGTGGAGCATGTCCATTAATTCTGGGTTGGACATGGCTTTATACGTCAGGCACAGATCGCCTCTAAGTAGGCAGTATGCAACTGAGAAGAGCTGGAGTTTCTTTAACCGAGCAGCATAAGTCATCTGTTTGAGTCCCTTGATCCTCTTGGTGAGGTACGTTTGGGGTCTTTCTAGTTGCTGTAGGTGTCGGGTAAGGTACATCCCAAATGAGGCATTGTATTCAATTATGGGCCTGATGAGAGATGAGTAAAGGGGCACAATGACCTCCCTTGATCTAGATGTGAATCCTTTCATGATAAGGTGGGCTATATAGAACTACGTGGAATTTCTTCATGGTCAGCCTCCAGTGTCTCAGACATAACGTTACCAAAAATACAAAAGTTAGAACAGCGAAAATAATTAAATTAAATTAAAATTAAAAACCAGAATTTACGAGCACTAGTATGAAATTAGCAAGGAAAACATGAACAATGCATTATATAGGCATTTCTTAAATTGCAATGGAGCAAAGTACACATTTTTTTGTTCTTGAAACTGTAGGTAAAGATGTGAGGGGTGGCATGTGGGAAACACGCCTTGAATATCGCGAACTGTATTGGCAAATATGGTTAGAAGCATCCAGCCCCCCAGGTTTGAATGACATGGTTTCTCTAAAACCTGTACTAAAACTAAGACAGGCTAAACTCTGATTTTTATTTTTTTATTATTTTAAATTAAATTACATTATTGATATTAAAACATAACATTTTTAACAGATTTTAACATATATATATTTTATTGAAGCAGTCATAGGTACAACACATGTATTTATATATAAGCATTTATTAAAGCAATGTATTTATTGTTGGTTGTTTTTAAAGTTCTTCATAAGACTATTGTGCATCTCAGTAAGAGTTATTGGTTGTTTTTAAAGTTCACTATTTGACCAATTCAATTAATTTTAGTTAATTAAATCATTATTACAATTAGTATGTAATTGGACTAGGGATATAAGGCAGCTACATGATGTGCTTCATTATTCTGATGAAGGATTACGAAAATGCTATTTGTCAAGTGAAGCGTTAAATTGTTATTTCCTTGTGGTGCTGCTGGTTTTCTTCATTAAACACCTACGTTCCTCTCATTGGTGGACTCCCAGTGATTTTTTGGATTTCTGGTTTTATTTTCGCTGGTCTAACTTTTGTATTTTTGGACTATATAGAAGGTCTTTCTAACCACTTTGGCAACGTGGTTGTCAAAGGAGAGATTACTATCAACTTGGGTCCCCAGGTCCCTAATTACTTCCTCCATACTTAATGGATTACCGCCTATGTGGTAATTTATGGGCACTTTGTTTTTCCCAAAGAGGATGACTATACACTTTTTGGCGTTTAGCTTTAGGCCATGGCTCCGGCACCAGTTATCCATCTCTGTGAGACCTCTTTGGAGGATGCTTGTGTCAGCTGGAGAGTCGATTATGGCACCCAGTTTGCAGTCATCTGGGAACTTGGTCAGCCATAGTCCTCCCATGTTAGCCTCTACCTCAGAAAAATATATACCGAACAAGAGAGGTCCAGGACTGAGCCTTGTGGGATGCCACTTGTAACTGGTTTAGAATCTGACATGGCTCCCGCAATTCTGATGATGTGGGTTCTATCTTTGAGCCAGTTTGCAACCCATCTTATGACATAGGGGTTGATATTTAAGCTGGAGAGCTTATTTATGATGCCCGAGTGAGGTATTGTGTCGAAGGCTTTTGCGAGGTCCAGGTAGGCTGTGTGGACTACCTTCCCTTCATCTATGGCCTTGGTGACTGTTTCAAAGAAATCGACCAGGTTCAAGAGGCAGGATCTGCCCTTAACAAAGCCAAATTGGGTAGGATCCAGTGTCTGTAGGTCCCCAGTGTCTTTGTTTATGAGTTCCATGATGATCCGCTCCATAGCTTTGCAGACCAGGCTAGTCAGTCTTATGAGGCGATAGTTTCCAGAGTCCGTTGAGGCACCACCTTTGTGGAGTGGGACCACTGTTGCTGTACGTCATTCCTTGGGTACATATCCTGTAGTAAGGGTGAGATTGAACAGTAACTTTTTATGAGGTTTTAGCTCTTCTTGGAGCTCATGTAGGATGCAGCCCGGGACACCGTCCTGTCCCATTGATGCTGTGTTTTTTTGCTTTGGAGAGGGCAGCTCTCACCTGAGCATCTGAGATGTCAGGGAGGCAACTCTCTGCTGGGATAGATATTTGCTCTTTTGGGGGGGGGAGTTTGTACTGAACCTGTCTGCCAGGATGTTGGCAATGTCTGTGGGTTCAGTGTATTTTTTGTAATTTTGGACTAATTCCGAACATATCTAGGAATTGCCACCCAGGTTCCTAACATAACTAAAGAAGGCCTTGTGATTATCTTTAGTGTCCTGTGCAATATTTCTCTCGAAGCTGGCCTTGGATGATTTTATGAGGGACCATAGTTTTTTGCTAGTACTGATCAGAGATGCCTTCCCTTTTAGGGATTTTGCTCTATCATGTAGTAGCTTCCTCCTTTTGTTGTATGGCTTATTTATGGCTGGGGTCCACCAGACAGGATGCCTGCCCTTGGGGGATTGGGTCTTGGTTTTATTTGGGATTGCATGATCCATGCATTCGTGAAGGTGTCCATAGAATGCGTTTATAAAGGATTCTGCAGTTTGGGCCATAGTTTCCACTGACTCGGGGGCTTTGAAGGATTTCACCTTGGTTTTGAGAAGTGTGAAATTAGCTTTTGAGAAATTTTTCACTGTGGTTTTCTGGGCTGGTGGTGGGGTCAGGATGTGGATGTCCATTGAGATTAAATTATGGTCCGATCTTACCAATGAGGGGTATACCTCTGGTGTGGAGCATAGAGTCCCCATGTTGGTGATGATCAGGTCCAGTATGTTTTCCCTTCTTGTGGAAGTGGTGACTAGTTGTTCCATAGCATTTGAGTTTATAAATTTTAGGAACCTTTGGGCTAGGGTGTTGGGGCTTGAGTAATGCTCCCAGTCTATGTTTGGGTAGTTGAAGTCACCCAATATAATGGTGTTTGGAGAGACCTTCATATTCTCCAGTGTTCTCAGGAAAGCCGAGTGAGGTTTCTGAGTTTGGGAGGGTGGTCTGTAGCAGGCTACAAACTGAAAGGCAGTTTTGCCCACTGTTAGTTGCACATGGATGGTCTCCGATGCTTTGTGCAGTGCCACTAACCTGGAGGTGTGGGTATCTTTGATGAATATGGATACTGGATATGGATGGTTTTGGGGCTGAAAAGCATGGTATGAGGTATAACCTGGTAGTGCTGGGGTGCTCTCGGGAGCCTTGAACCAGGTTTCTGTTACTGCACAGATATCGATATTCCCCATACTGAGGAGAGCTTTGAATGCGTGCATCTTGAGGTTTAGACTTCTGGCGTTGAGTAGCATTACCCTTAGTTTCTTTTTCCTTGTGTTGTCTATGGAGGTGGGTTTGTCTTTTGAGCCTTGCCTCAAAAAGGCACTATGGGGGTGGCAAGAGCCTTTGCCAGTATCCAAAAGCCCAGGGGTGACAGGTGCAAGCCATCCCTAGTGAAGCATCGTGGCTTGTCGAGCATGTCATCCCAGGCTGACAGACACTGGATCCCCTTTGAATGACACCAATACTTTAGCCAATTGTTAAAATTGATCATTTTGTCTTTATACTGTGGCATCATTCTTTGTGAGGGTAAGATGCTACTCAAGGTCAGGGTCATACCGGCCTGGGCTACATGATCAGAGAGCTTCTCTGTGTCTCTGTTCATGTAGTCCAGGGAGGTACATCTCAGGTCATTCACACCAGCAAGGACAATGACGGAGTCATATTTGTACTTGCTTTGGAGTGACCTGAGTGCTTGTGTTATGTGGCGGATCCTGGCGCCCGACAGGCAGCTCACCGTGACCTTCTCCTTGTTCAGCCTGGTGAGTGGGACGTCAGTGTGTCTGACAATAGAGTCACCTATTACAAGTGTATCAGGTGTGTTGTTTAGCCTTAAGGGCTGTGACTGTTTGGCACACTGACTTTGTGAACTATGTGTTACACGTGTTTTGTTTTGAGGTAGCAGTTGCCTGGATGTCTGTTTTGGAGGTCTCTGCTGCTTAGGGAGATTTTTATTTAGAGCCTCCGAGTATGTTTTTGTGTGTTTATGTGTTTGGTATGCTGTTGTGGTAGGTCTATGTGAGACTGGATTTGTGGTGTGTGTGGTTACTTTCTCCTCCTGACTGACTGCGCCAGTAGTGAGTTGAGAGAGCTCAGCCTCCAGTTTGGCTATATTGTTGCATCTCTCACATATATTTGAACTTGTTGGGAGGAGGAGAGGGTTGTCTGTGTACACGAGGCAGTTGTAACATTGCCTCAAGATTCCCAGATTCACCAGCTGGACTGGAGAGGAAACCAGCAACTGACTTTTGAACATGTCAAAATAGTAACTCCTTTATAACTGATCAAAAAGGACCAATAGGGGGGCTGAGTACGAAAAGGGAGTATATGAGGATGTAGTGCTTTTAGTTTATTAGTGCTAACTTATAAAATTGCTTATATGAGCAAGTGCAGGGCTTTAGATTGAAAATAGGGTACTTATTTTGAGAATTAGAGCAGATCTAAGGGAAAAAGTGAAGAGCAGACTTTGTGGAGCTGAGAATAGTTTAAGCCCGATTAAGCGGCGCTGCCCAATACTGCGCTATGCACAAAATTTCGCAAAACCGCGTCAAAGCGGGTTTTTATACAGGGGACTTGAAAGAGCTAGAAATTAGCCCAAAATGGCCAATAAACTACAAGATTCTGTGCTGAGATCACTCCTCCAGGGACAGATAGGCTGCTCAAAGCTCCCCACTCCCACTGGTGAACAAAGATGCATCCTTCTATCCAAGTAAGGAAATGGGCAACACAGGAACTATTTTAAAGTCCGGAATACAGCAATGCCTGTATTAGAGACTATTCTAGGTCAGGAAAGGTGGGAAACAAGGATATTTTTTTTTTGTTTTTTCTTTTTTTACAAGACAAACAGCAGAAAATGCACAGTAAATACTTAACACAGGCTAGCACACTTGAGTGAGCAGCCTCAACAGTTAAATTCAACAAAAAGACAAACTTTAAAGTGCAGGTATAAATTACTGCCAAAACAAGCTTAAAACAGGCAAAAGAGCAGATTTAACTCACTTTTCAGCGAGAATAGACAGTCACAAAGGTAATAGCATTAAAATGTAATTAAATCAGGTAGCAGTCACTCTTTTTCATCTCTCTGCTGCTAGCACCACTCTG